>NW_026713563.1:0-27783 GCF_029784015.1 Lycium ferocissimum | reverse complement strand
ATAGGTGGTTCTCATCCATTTCTTTACACTACAACAACCAAACATGCTAGCTAGGATTAATTCATAATGTTAAACACAATGTCACATGTACACGGCCATATACCCATGCACACGGCCTCAACTTCACATGCAAGTTTTTCATGAATTTCATCCATTTTGGCATACTAGAACATATATAAACCATTCATAACACATAAAAACAAGATTAAAACTCACCTTTCTTCACAACTTCACAACTTGCCTAAGGTTGGCAAAGGGTGAAAACGAGTAGTCTATTGATCCCAACAACACTCCCACGTTAATAAGCACTCTCCAATTAGTAGGTTTGCTTAAAGAAATAATTTTTTTGATGGCTTAATCTTGGTCTTGATTTTGCAAGCTATGGCCGAATGCCTTGCTTCTTTCTTCTCCAAGGTTCTTGATTTTTCTCTAAGTGTTGGAAGTGAGAAATAAGATGACTAAGTCATCTTTTTAATTTCATATATTGGCCATCCATGTGGCCATGGCCCACACCAAGGTGGCCGGCCACATGGTCCCTTATTTTTATTTTTATTTTTTTGTTCCTTTTTCATGAATAAATACTTTCCAAAAATAGAATTTAACCCCAAATGTTTCCTTAATATTTCCATGCCAATAAAGTCATACACACTTATACTTTTAAAACAAACAAAATTCTCTACTTCGTATCCCGGAATAGTCTTGTCCCTGACTTATCGTAGTTAACTCAGATTGTCCCGTTGTTCAAAATACGGGATATAACACAAACAAAACACCATCTCACCCGAAACCACCCCAAACCCAAAAACAACAACAACACATTCTCTTCCTTCCTATTTCATAAACTACACCGACAATCCACACTTTAACAACATTATTCTCATGAATACGAGAAACTACATACAATTCACGTTGGCCTCTAAAACAGCCCACAACAATTACAACTTCAACTTGAATCATTAAACTTTCATTTTCATCATAAATTCCACAACAACAACAACCAAAAATACTAAATAAAATTAGTTCAACATGCCTACACCAAATCAGCCCATATTCGGCCACAACATCCACATACAAATTCCATAATTTTCATCCATTTCTACACACTACAACAACACCCAAACATGCTAAATACAATTAATTCATCACTCCTACACCACACCACATATACACGGCCACAACACAACACACACGGCTACAACATCAACACCATAATTTCATGAATTTCATTCATTTCCACACTCCAAAACATACACAAACCATGCATAACATATGAAAATGAAGATTAAACCTTACCTTCTTCACCCAACATCTTCACTCGGCTAGGGTGGTGTTTTGCAAGAATAAGCGTTTTGCTTGTTCCAACAACTACTCCACGTTATAGAGGACCTTCCAATTGGTACAAAAGCTAGAAGAAAATTATTTTTTGATCACTCTTTGAGGGCCTTTAAATTTTCGGTCCTATGGCCGAATGGCCTCTCTTTGTTGTTCTCCAAGTTTCTTGAATTTTCTAAGTGATGAAAATGATGAAGATGATTAATTAGTCATCACTTAACTACATATATTAAGCTTCCATGTGGGCCTTGTCCCACACCCCATGTGGCCGGCCACTTGGCCCTTATGTTTCATGATTTGCCAACTTTCCATAATTCATTTTTAACCCCAAATTTTCCTCAATATTCCATACCAATAAAATCATAAGCAACTTACGCCTTAAACAAAATCGTGGTTAAAAGTCTCCACCTCGTATCCCGGAATAGTCTTGTCCTTAACTTATCGCAGTTAGCTCGGATTGTCCCAATGTACAAAATGCGGGATATAACTTCCTTCCCCCCTTTAGAACATTCGTCCTCGAATGTTAAACTAGTCTCATAAGGTCTCATAAGGATCTCGGGGGGTTTCCTTTATTACTATAGTATGCCGTCTCATCTACCAATCATATTTCTTGTTCACCTTCTCTTCAACCTCTCAAATCATCTCCTCCCTGTTATTGTTCCGCCACAATACCTTAACAAGAGTCACGTCTTTAGTACGCGACCTTCTTACCTTACGAACAATGTAATAAGGTCCAACATATCTCGGGTTAACCTTCTCTTCCTTGTCGAATCTCATTACACCTTTCACGGGTGGTATCTTCAAGCATACCCGCTCGCCAGTTGGAATTCTAAGTGTCGACGCCAATCGTCGTCGTATGATTTCTGTCGTCTCTGAGCTGCTAATAGCCGTCCCCGGCTTTAGCTATCATCAGCTGATATATTTTTGAAAGAATTTGACGTATAAATTCACCAACTCTTAGCGATCAGCTAGTTCTGACCATCTTGCCTAAATCATCTTACAATCCCCTTTGCTCAACTTATAGCATTCTAGGCACATTATCTCGTGTCATCTCTTTATCTTTAATTCAAACTCTTCTATTGTCCCTTTGCTCAGATCTTGCTCTCAACTTCCCTGTCACATATGATGTTGCAATCTTTACAAGGATACGCGAAGGTGCTCAATTTAGCCCAAGAAATACCCTAGCGTGGCTTCACTAATCCTTATGTTTTACTTTGCCCTACGTCCGTATTTCCAATCTCAATTAGGCGGCACTTTTATCCCGACATCTTGATCTCCTTGCCCTCCATCTACTCACTTTCTTTCTTTTCCAGATATCATTGCATTAGAACTTTCCAAGCTTAACCTGTAGTGAAAACAGCATCAACTTACCTTGTAACACTTGTGCCATCTATATATTGTTTCTCACTTGAACTTCGTTACCCTGTCCGATTAGCACCTTCCAAATACCGCCACGTTGGTTGCCGGAATACACATATCCGCTGGTATAGCCATGTGCGGGATATCTTGAGCATGCCTATATAAATTCTACTATCTTGCTTACAAATATCTCCAAACGCTATTCCAACTCACCCTAATTCTAGAGCTGTGATGCACTTTCTTTCTCTTTACCGGTCTAATCCGCCCCGTTCTACGTGACCTCTTAAGGTTTTTATCCACTCTGCAAACTCTAATTTTCCTTAGATTAATCTAGCTTCTCATTTGCTTCTTACGTCTGAATTTGTAAGACTTTCAGAAAACTTCCCAGGGGGTCACCCATCCTAAAATTTCTCTCACTCCAAAGACGCTTAACCTTGGAACTCTAATGAAATATGATGCTTTAATACTAGTATAGTAGCGTCCACCTCACCGCATGACCTTCATCACATAATTTGGAGTAAGTTGAAGTCTTAACAGATTTCGAAACGCCCTCATAACTCACCTCCCTTCGAATTAGAAAGGGTCTCTTACTCTTCTGACTCCACAATTACTATTTTAGCCCTTTTTCAATCCTCAATATTCACTTTTCATCTATGGGTATGACTACTTTCCGTCCTAGACTTCCAGATTCCCAATGGTGGTGAACATACCTCGATCGCCGTTACTTATGAATACTTGGTTATCGACCTTTGGATTTCTGCTCTCATTTTACCTCGTTCCTCATCTTTTCCATAACCGGGTCTTTCACATCCCCGTCACTTATAGTACTCGTATCCTGGGCTACACATGTCATGGTCTATTACTACACTGTTATCTCGCTTTCTTCTTATTTCCTTCTTCCAATTACCCTTTCTTTCCTTACACTCGCTACCGCTTCCGTTATTATATAACCCTTATTCCAAACTTCCCCTGCAGAACTTGATAAGCCTTCCTTATTCGTTCTATAGCTCATTTTTCCGTTTCACACTCGCCTTTATATTCTAGCTACCTAGATCACATCATAGCTTTGGCCGCTTTCTCACTAGGCTTCACTTATTTCCATAGCAATCCTTATCCTATTCACGTTATATCTTATTCGTAATCAATCCTATAATGTAACACTTCTTAACTTCTTACCCTTTCTGGTCCACTTTATCCTTAACATTTCACAAGCTGTCTTATCAATACATTCCTATCCGTCACAATTCTTTTCCTCTGTACTCTTGTCTTAATCATACAATTACTTCTTTTAACTATAAGCTCGTCATAATTCATCCCTGCTTATCAATTCAGTCGGTACCTTAATATAACACTCTTTCAAGATTTGCCAGTCTCTTCTAAATCGTCTCTTAATATCACAAGCCCTTTCCAAATTCTTTTTACCATATCGATATCGACCTTCTAATTACTATTATCCCCAATTCGGCAATTAACTTATTTCTCGAGGTCAGCCGTACTCACAATTTAATCAAATCTTATCATTACCATTGACACGACCTTTCAGGACATATTACAAACCTAAGTGTCATTCTTTCTTTATTTCTAGGAAAATTTCGGCAGAGTTTCCTCTGTAATTGTTACTATCTCAAAACCTGCACACAGGAAATACCAACAATGCCTCACAGGGCCAACAAATGTAAATATATATATCATATCATATCACAGCCACACGGGGCTTCCAATATCAACAACGAGATTTAAAATGATGAACATACCTCGTATGCCCAACTCAAACTCGCACCCGTTACACTTTCTTGTTTACTTTCCTTTTAATCTTCAACTTGTATTTCAATCGTACTTCAATATCTCACCCGACATATACCTTTCATACCTTTGCTTACTGCGTGCTTTGTAACTTCCAATATCGCTAGTCACTTTCTCCCCGTCGATGCCATTCTTCTGCTGAAACCGAAGGTTAGTATAAGGAATCTCATGCCCTATGACTTGGCTCTATGGTACGATCTCAGATGTGAAAGAAGAGTAACCACCCTAGATGCCCCGTACCCTCCTGTTTATAAATGTGGCGCGCTTCACACCATAAACAGGACTCTACTGGACACGACTTTGCAGACAACCCCTAGGACGAACCGCTCTGATACCAATTTGTCACACCCTAACTTATTAGGGCGTGATGGGCACCCGACCCTTACTTAGGGCCTAGCGAACCCGTTGACTCCCGTGATACTCATAATCATACTGGGCCCTTAAATCATGACATGAGTGCATAATGAAAGTTTTTCAAAGAACAACATACTTTTCATCTTTCTCAAATCGAATAAAACCTGTAATCATATGAAATCTGTGATATAATGCATAATGATACATCGGCTTATAGAGCTGCTTACAAAACTGACATATTTTATACATGACTCTGTCTGCAAAGTCTCTAACTCAAGATACCATATCATATACACTCTGACTCGGCAGCACTCCGGGAAGAGATGGAGCTCCCCAATCCGGCTGGAACATCTTCTACTCATCCGTATATACCTGCGTGGCATGAAACGCAGCCCCCCCGAAGAAAGGGGGTCGATACGGAATATGTGCGAGCATGTAAAGCATGAAATACGAGAAATGAATCATACTGAAATAAGGAGCATAAAAATCGTAAGACTTGCCTCTGAAACGTAAATCATGCGTATCAATATCATATCCAGACCATTATGGGACTGAGGGACATAAGTAAACGATCATCATGTACATATGCATATAACGTGCCCCGGCCCTCTCGTGAGGGACGCGGTAGATAAAATCATCATATCATATATATATAACGTGCCCGGCCTCTAGCGAGGGACGCGGTAAATAAAATCATCATATCATCATGTCATCATATTATCATGCCATCATATATATATATATATATATATATATATATATATAGACCGTACCCGGCCCTCTAGTTAGGGACTCGGTGAATAGCGTGTCCCGGCCTTTTAATGAGGGACTCGGTAAAGGAGATCCTGTCTCCATCATGTATATCATACTTGGCCCATCCTGTGGGCAGGCGCCATCATCATAACATATAACGTGCCCCGGCCCTCTAGTGAGGGACGCGGTGAATAACGTGCCTCGGCCCTCTAGTGAGGGACGCGGTGAATAATGCAGTGGAATTGCACGAATACATGCCCTGGCCCGGGACGCAGTGAAAGAAGTAATAACAGCTCGCACGAGCAGAGTAGTGAGAAACCATATGCATATAAATCATCATCATCGTCGTAATCATCATAGAAACATTCTCATATTCACATTGAAATCATAAGCTTGGGACTTTTAAACATGAAATCATCATTTCGACTCGATAGATAAGTAGACAAATCAACGCTCGAGTATCAAACGATAGTCATATCAAATCCGTTCTAAATATCATTAGGGCTGCATTAAAAGAAATTTGAGGGATCGTAGACATGTATCAAACCAATCCGAGTCCTCCCATGAAAGTTACGGGCATTATACGTTATGGAATCATTTTCGAACATATTAACGCAATCCGGTTCTGTCTATGAAAGTTACGGACATTCTTAGACATAGAATCTTTTAAGAACAAAGACTCTTTATACAACATTGAAATCCAATCATATAAAAGACATAAAGACCGTAGCTTGACCATATTAAGGATGCCAACATCAAGAAGCGAATAAGAATCGTAAACATGCTCGGAATTTAAGAATGGAGTTACCCCAAGGCACAAATCATGTCATATCTTACTTCCGTCTAAGACATGCCAAAAGAAGGAAAGAGTAAGCTTTACATACCTCGTCCGCTTCCTAAGCTAATCCAAACTTAAGTCTCGGCTTCTCGAGATCTACAATAATGTCGTTAGACGTCAAACATTAGTCATGAGCACTTAGGAATCCAATTCCCAAGCTAGCACTTTATCTACAAAAATTTGGGCAGCATTTCCCCTATAAACTCAACATCCCCGAGAATTCAACTCGGCCAAATCTTCAACAACAATACCAACAACCATATTAACAATATCAATAATCAATTTCAAACGTATTCTAACATTAATAACTCCTTTCTACATAATTCGACGACATCCAATTACATTCAATTCAACTACATACTTTCAAGCTAACATCATCGCTCACAAGTTCAAGTACTAATCCGAGATCATTCAATCAAGATTCAAGAACATTTCAAACAATCCGCACAATGATCAAAACAACCCAAACAAAACACCTGTTACACCTCGCATTTTATACGTAATCGGAAAAGTCGGAAATAATTCGGAATGGTAGGAATTAAGGTTCTAATTGGATTCTACTTAATGTGCATACAATGTTTAAGGAAATATTGACGCGGAAATATTAAGGGAGGTTAAGGGCAAATTTGAAAATAACCTTGGTTTGTGAGGAAAAAGATCATGTTTGGATTTTTCTTAAAATGTGTATGTCTGTAGGTTATGGAGGTTTGAATGGGAAGCACCGGAGAAGGCCTAAGGGCAAAATTGGAATTTTGAGAATTGGTTTCGGGAATTACAAATAGGAATTTTGATCAATTGGGCTCAAAAAAAAAAGGAAAATTAAGCCCAAAAGAGATGGGGTGGCCGGCCAAGAGGCCTTAGCCCAAGCCCATAATTAATTGTCCATGTGACAAATTTAAGAGTATGTTGTATATGTAGCTTTAAGTAGAAGCTTCAAGAAAATAAAATCAAGAGAGAGCAAGAACACTCAAAAGGGCCATTCGGCCGTGAGCTCTTGGAAAAAAAAAATTTGAGAGCTTGTCAACTTTGATCCTAAAAATTTCTTTCTTCTTGGATTCTTACTAAGTTCAAGATCCTTTACAACTTGGTGTGGTTGGTTTGGAAGAAAGGAGGTTTGTTTCTTCAAATGGACAACTTACTCAAGTAAAGAAGATTGAAGAAAAAGGGGAAGTGATGCCGAAATTTCGGTAGCCAGATAGAAACCACAGATTGAAATGTTAGCTTGCATGAATAGTAACTTGGTAAGGATGACCATTTGCGTATTTTTGGCGAAACGATTGAAGTTTTGGCAAGCGTGAAGGGCAAGAAAGGTATGTAAAGCTTACCTATTCTTTATTTGGCACGTCCTAGACCTATTAGGCCGAAAACGGAACCTTAGGGATAATTCCGCTCCCGTAAATTCGAGTTTGTTTTTGAATACTATTCATTCAAGACAATTGAACTATAATGCTTGTTCTTGCATATAAAAGTACCTAAACCTTCGTATCTTTCGCAAACGATTTTGAAACGCTTTGAAACCTTCATAGATAACCTTGCGGAGTCTAATGCTTATGATTTAAGTATGCCACCTCATTTGACCCGAGGTGGGTCCACTATTTCCAATTTTACCCTTTTGTGTTTATAACCTGTCTTCGAGCGGTTTAAAAGGGAACGTTTTAACTACTCCTCTATTTGTTACTTAAAAATTGTTTTAAATAATCCGTCACGTCCTATGATGTGCTCGATATGTACCCGAATCCGAACGTTCGTTCCGACATAACTTTGTGATGTCCGAAAGGTACGTACTATGATTCCGTCCGATTTCGTTACTTGATTTGCATTTCCTTATGCCTCATTGAGTCTCTGGAAATTTTTATGGTATTTTATTGCATTAGTTTCTCACTACTCCACTCGTGGATGCCTCAATATTTCCCACACTGAGCCCGGGCCAGGATATGTTCTCAAGCGTATGTCTCTGCATTGTTCGCCGCGCCCCGGTGTGAGGGGGTGTGTGTATGTACGTACATGGGTTGTGGTGTATGATGTGCCATGTACGCTTATCTTGATATCCGTTGATTATGTTACGATGTGGCCACTTGGTATGCTGCGATCCGTTTCGAAGCAGATATTCTCTACTCGAAGTATGATGTGTTTTGGCGCGGGACAGAAGGGAGCGCCTCTGCTCTGTTCACCGAGTCCCATAGCGGGGCCGGCTTTTGCATATGTTTTCTGCATGCATTACGTATGATTTCTGGTACGCATTTTTGATCACCTATGCATCTCCATTGTTTTCCGCACATTCTGTTCTGATTTTAATTTTAGTTGTTACATGCTCTGCTTTACATATTCGACATGTTTTGTACCGACCCCCTTTCTTCGGGGGCGCGTTTCGTGCCGCGTGTGCCGTACGACCGATTTGTGGACCCGTTGCTTAGGTTATCCGCTCGGTGTTGAAGTGCTCCTTTGTCCGGAGCCCATATTTAGATATAAAATTTTCTGTCGCATATGTACGTATTTATTCTCCGGGCACGGCGGGCCCCGTCCCGTCATATGATTATGTTTTGTTCGTGAGGTACGTAGACATGTGATGTGGGTTCTGTATATGTGTCTCGTGAGATTTGCGTACGTTTAGAGTTATTTATGTTATGTAACGGCCTTATCGGCCTTCGTGCGGCATGCCCACTTGTCCTTGTTAAATTATGACTTTTGTTTATTTCTAATATTTTGCTAATTCAGGTTAAGGTACGTATGAGTGCCCAACTAGGGCACGTGTCGCGGCCTACGGAGTTGGGTCGTGACAAAAGTGGTATTCTAATTGGATTCTACTTAATGTGCATACAATGTTTAAGGAAATATTGACGCGGAAATATTAAGGGAGGTTAAGGGCAAATTTGAAAATAACCTTGGTTTGTGAGGAAAAAGATCATGTTTGGATTTTTCTTAAAATGTGTATGCCGGTTATGGAGGTTTGAATGGGGAAGCACCGGAGAAGGCCTAAGGGCAAAATTGGAATTTTGAGAATTGGTTTCGGGAATTACAAATAGGAATTTTGATCAATTGGGCTCAAAAAAAAAAAGGAAAATTAAGCCCAAAAGAGATGGGGTGGCCGGCCAAGAGGCCTTAGCCCAAGCCCATAATTAATTGTCCATGTGACAAATTTAAGAGGGCATGTTGTATATGTAGCTTTAAGTAGAAGCTTCAAGAAAATAAAATCAAGAGAGAGCAAGAACACTCAAAAGGGCCATTCGGCCGTGAGCTCTTGGAAAAAAAATTGAGAGCTTGTCAACTTGGATCCTAAAAATTTCTTTCTTCTTGGATTCTTACTAAGTTCAAGATCCTTTACAACTTGGTGTGGTTGGTTTGGAAGAAAGGAGGTTTGTTTCTTCAAATGGACAACTTACTCAAGTAAAGAAGATTGAAGAAAAAGGGGAAGTGATGCCGAAATTTCGGTAGCCAGATAGAAACCACAGATTGAAATGTTAGCTTGCATGAATAGTAACTGGTAAGGATGACCATTTGCAGATTTTTGGCGAAACGGGATTGAAGTTTTGGCAAGCGTGAAGGGCAAGAAAGGTATGTAAAGCTTACCTATTCTTTATTTGGCACGTCCTAGACCTATTAGGCCGAAAACGGAACCTTAGGGATAATTCCGCTCCCATAAATTCGAGTTTGTTTTTGAATACTATTCATTCATAAATTGAACTATAATGCTTGTTCTTGCATATAAAAGTACCTAAACCTTCGTATCTTTCGCAAACGATTTTGAAACGCTTTGAAACCTTCATAGATAACCTTGCGGAGTCTAATACTTATGATTTAAGTATGCCACCTCATTTGACCCGAGGTGGGTCCACTATTTCCAATTTTACCCTTTTGTGTTTATAACCTGTCTTCGAGCGGTTTAAAAGGGAACGTTTTAACTACTCCTCTATTTGTTACTAAAAAAATTGTTTCAAATAATCCGTCAAGTCCTATGATGTGCTCTGATATGTACCCGAATCCGAATGTTCCGTTCCGACATAACTTTCTTTGTGATGTCCGAAAGGTACGTACTATGATTCCGTCCGATTTCGTTACTTGATTTGCATTTCCTTATGCCTCATTGAGTCTCTGGAAATTTTTATGGTATTTTATTGCATTAGTTTCTCACTACTCCACTCGTGGATGCCTCAATATTTCCCACACTGAGCCCGGCCGGGATATGTTCTCAAGCGTATGTCTCTCGCACTGTTCGCCGCGCCCCGGTGTGAGGGGGCAGGTATGTACGTACATGGGTTGTGGTGTATGATGTGCCATGTACGCTTATGCTGATATCTGTTGATTATGTTCTGATGTGGTCACTTGTTATATCCCGTGTTTCTTGCATTCGGATAATTCGAGAAAGTCGTGGAAAGCTAAGGACAAGATCATCTTCAAGAATTATTTTAATGTACGAGTTGTTAGGAATATTATTTATGAACCTTGGTGGCATGAAAATATTGAGAAAGGCCAAGGGTAAAAAGAGAAATTTGCAAAATGGCCAACGGAAATAATGTGGAAGGTTAGGGGCAAAATGGTAATTTTGAGAAAAGTCGAGGGGCAAAATGGGAATTTTACCTAAGGTTCATGAAAATTCCAAAGAGGCCATATTGGCCATGTGACAAAAAAGGGAAAAAGAAAAGAATGAAAATGATGATAAATTAAGTCATCTTTTAATTTCAAAAAAAAAAAAAGAAAAATCTAGAGAAATTGAGAGAAAAGGCATGTGCTTCTCACATGCTTGTAGCAATATATATATATGACTTATTAGTCATAATTCTCATGACAATTCTAGAGAATTTGGAGAGAAAGAAAGAAAGAAAGAAAGAAGGAGAAAAAGAAGCATGGCCTATTCGGCCAAAGAGAGGAGAAAAAGGGAGCCAAAAATATTGATCCAAAAATTATTCTCTTGTGGTTTCCCTACTAATTCAAGGTCCCTTTACAACTTGACGTAGTTGGTTTGGAAGATTGAGCCTTGGTTTCGTCGTTTCCGTATTCTAGTCAAGTGAAGAAGTTGAAGAAGAAAGGTAAGAATTTCATATTCTTTGTATGTTATGGAAGGTTATATATGTTATAGTATGTAGAAATGAATGAAAAGTATGGAAACTTTGTGTGTTATGGATGTGTGTGTGTTGGCCGTGTATTGCATGGAAGGAGGAGGAGATGGATTAAATTCCATTTAGTTTGCTAGTTGTGTTGTTGTGGTGTTTGTGATGTAAATAAAGGTTTGATGAATCAAGTTGGTATTGAATTGGAATGTAGAAGATTATGTCACTTTAGAATGATTTTGTGATATTATGGAAATGAAATTGTTAAGATGTAAATTATGATTATGGTTGATGAAATTGGAAAACGGAAATATGTTGTGAATATGTATGTTGAATATGTAGAAGTGTTGGATGAACTATGGTTGGGTGGAAAGTTTGCATATTTTGTATATTTTGCATAATTACGAATATTTTGTAAGAATGATATGAAATGACTTTGAATTGTATTGGAATGACCTTGAGTGACAAATGAATATGAAAACATCGACATTGATTTGAAAATGCAAGCTAGATTGGAAGTTGTTGCATTATTTGGAAAACGAGACTATTTGCGCTAGAATGCGTTTCTAGTCGATTGTTGATGTTGTTGATATTGTTGTTGGGTATTGTTGTTGATATTTGGGCCGAGCCATAATTCTCGGGACGGTGTATTTACGAGAGGAGATGCTGCCCAAATTTTTGTAGACAAGAGAAGAATGGAAGAGTTGAAAGCCAAGAGGGTCTACTATTGACAATTGGTAAACATGACCATTTGCGGATTTCGACGAAACGGGATTGGAGTTTTGGCAAGCGTAAAGGACAAGAAAGGTATGTGAAGCTATCCCTCTCTTCTTTTGGCATGTCCTAGGTATACTAGGCTTGAATTTGAGCCTCGGGGGTTATTCGTTTATCGAAATTCGATTCGAAATTGAGCACTATTCATTCGGTGCGATTGAACTAGAATGCTTATATCTTGTTGGAAAATGCTCAAACGTCCGTAACTTGCAGGAATGTAATCGAATTGTCTTGAAACTACCATAAATGGCTCCATTAAGCGATATTTTATAAACTTTTCAAAACCACTCCGAAGGGAGTGTGATATTTTATAAACTCTTCGAAAACCACTCCGAAGGGGGTGTGATATATTATTTTCTAAAGCTTTCTTAAAACCACTCCGAAGGGGGTGTGATATATTATTTTCTAAGGCTTTTTCTAAAACCACTCCGAAGGGGGTGCGTACAAAACCACTCCGATGGGGGTGTGAGATTTTATTATTTAAACTTTTCAAAACCACTCCGGGCGGGGTGCGATATCTAATATTATTATTATCATTATGCCCGAAGGGGCTAGGATTAGTAGTATGTCACGAGTGGCATGCCCGATGGGGCCGGGATAGCCGTATGTCACGAGTGGCATGCCCGGGCGGGCTGGGATGCCGGGGCCGCATGTCCGATGGGGCCAGGATAGACGTATGTCGGACCGGCATGCCCGAAGGGGCCATCATTATTATGCCGGAAGCGGCAATGCCCGAAGGGGCTACCATCATTATTATGCCGGAAGCGGCAATGCCCGAAGGGGCTATCATCATTACTATGCCGAGGCACGCCCGAAGGGGCTATCATTATTATTATGCGGAAGCGGCAACACCCGAAGGGGATTACTATTATTATTATTACTAATATTATTATTATCATTATTATTATTATTAACATTATTATCATCATTATTATTGCGCCGGAAGCGGCCGTCCGGGCGGACTATTTCATTGGTATGTCGGAGGCGACACACGGGTTAGGTTGCATCCTTTGCTTAAGGAATGTGTGTTCATTGTATTATTTACTTAAGGGTTGTTCTAGGACCCCATGTATACGTTTATATTTTCCTCCGAGGGCTGCAGGTAATGAGCTTGGTTGTGATTTCTTTTCTTCTAAATTGAGTAGTGATTGTTATTTGTAATCGCTTTACATACTCTGTACATATTCCGTCTTGACCCTCCTTCTTCGGGGGCGCGTTTCATGCCACGCGGTACACCGGATGAAGAGAGAGACTTGCTAGAAGTTGTCCCCGCGAGATTGGCGAGCTCCACCTCAGTTCGGAGTGTTGCCGAGTCAAAGTGTTCGTGTCATGGTTTTTAGCATATGTTAGAGACTTTGCAGACAGTGTCCTGTGGATAGTGCGTCGGGAAGTGCGAGTAGATTGTAAATGTTAAAAGAGTTTGTATTTCCAGATAATGATTGTTGTTTGAAAAGTTTCATGTTTTCTTAAAATTTTTCGAAATGGCAGGTTTTATTATGCGAATGTTTAAGGGTTCGCTCGACTCTGAGGAGAGTCGGGTGCCCATCACACCCTAGTGAGGTCGGGGTGTGACACCACTTGGTATGTTCTGATCTGTTTCGGAGATATTCTCTACTCTGAAGTATGATGTGTTTTGGCGCGGGACAGAAGGGAGCGCCTCTACTCTGTTCACCGAGTCCCATAGCGGGGCGGCTTTTGCATATGTTTTCTGCCGTATGCATTACGTATGATTTACGGTACGCATTTTTGATCACCTATGCATCTCCATTGTTTTCCGCACATTCATTCGATTTTAATTTTAGTTGTTACATGCTCGCTTTACATATTCGACATTTTCGTCGACCCCCTTTCTTCGGGGGGTTTCGTGCCGCGCGGTACGTACGACGGTTGTGGACCCGTTGCTTAGGTTATCTGCTCGGTGTTGAAGTGCTCCTTTGTCCGAGCCCATATTTAGATATGAAATTTTTCGCCGCATATGTACGTATTTATTACGGGGCACGGCGGGGCCCCGTCCCGTCATATGATTATGTTTTGTTCGTAGAGGTACGTAGACATGTGATGTGGGTTACGTATATGTGTCTCGTGAGATTTGCGTACGTTTAGAGTTATTTATGTTTTGTGACGGCCTTATCGGCCTTCGTGCGGCATGCCCACTTGTCCTTGCTAAATTATGACTTTGTTTATTTTTAATATTTTGCTAATTCAGGTTAAGGTACGTATGAGTGCCCAACTAGGGCACGTGTCGCGGCCTACGGAGTTGGGTCGTGACAAAAGTGGTATTCTAATTGGATTCTACTTAATGTGCATACAATGTTTAAGGAAATATTGATGCGGAAATATTAAGGGAGGTTAAGGGCAAATTTGAAAATAACCTTGGTTTGTGAGGAAAAAGATCATGTTTGGATTTTTCTTAAAATGTGTATGCCGGTTATGGAGGTTTGAATGGGGAAGCACGGAGAAGGCCTAAGGGCAAAATTGGAATTTTGAGAATTGGTTTCGGGGAATTACAAATAGGAATTTTGATCAATTGGGCTAAAAAAAAAAAAGGAAAATTAAGCCCAAAAGAGATGGGGTGGCCGGCCAAGAGGCCTTAGCCCAAGCCCATAATTAATTGTCCATGTGACAAATTTAAGAGGGCATGTTGTATATGTAGCTTTAAGTAGAAGCTTCAAGAAAATAAAATCAAGAGAGAGCAAGAACACTCAAAGGGCCATTCGGCCGTGAGCTCTTGGAAAAAAAAATTTGAGAGCTTGTCAACTTTGATCCTAAAATTTCTTTCTTCTTGGATTCTTACTAAGTTCAAGATCCTTTACAACTTGGTGTGGTTGGTTTGGAAGAAAGGAGGTTTGTTTCTTCAAATGGACAACTTACTCAAGTAAAGAAGATTGAAGAAAAAGGGGAAGTGATGCCGAAATTTCGGTAGCAGGATAGAAACCACGATTGAAATGTTAGCTTGCATGAATAGTAACTCGGTAAGGATGACCATTTGCGGATTTTTTGCGAAACGGGATTGAAGTTTTGGCAAGCGTGAAGGGCAAGAAAGGTATGTAAAGCTTACCTATTCTTTATTTGGCACGTCCTAGACCTATTAGGCCGAAAACGGAACCTTAGGGATAATTCCGCTCCCAGAAATTCGAGTTTGTTTTTGAATACTATTCATTCAGTACAATTGAACTATAATGCTTGTTTTTGCATATAAAAGTACCTAAACCTTCGTATCTTTCGCAAACGATTTTGAAACGCTTTGAAACCTTCATAGATAACCTTGCGGAGTCTAATGCTTATGATTTAAGTATGCCACCTCATTTGACCCGAGGTGGGTCCACTATTTCCAATTTTACCCTTTTGTGTTTATAACCTGTCTTCGAACGGTTTAAAAGGGAACGTTTTAACTACTCCTCTATTTGTTACTTAAAAATTGTTTTAAATAATCCGTCACGTCCTATGATGTGCTCTGATATGTACCCGAATCCGAACGTTCGTTCCGACATAACTTTCCGTGATGTCCGAAAGGTACGTACTATGATTCCGTCCGATTTCGTTACTTGATTTGCATTTCCTTATGCCTCATTGAGTCTCTGGAAATTTTTATGGTATTTTATTGCATTAGTTTCTCACTACTCCACTCGTGGATGCCTCAATATTTCCCACGGAGCCGGGCCGGATATGTTCTCAAGCGTATGTCTACTGCATTGTTCGCCGCGCCCGGTGTGAGGGGCGGTATGTACGTACATGGGTTGTGGTGTATGATGTGCCATGTACGCTTATGCCGATATCGGTGATTATGTTACGATGTGGCCATTTGGTATGTTCGATACGTTTCGGAGATATTCTCTACTCGAAGTATGATGTGTTTTGGCGCGGGACGAGGGAGCGCCTGCGCTCGTTCACCGAGTCCCATAGCGGGGCCGGCTTTTGCATATGTTTTCTGCATGCATTACGTATGATTTCTGGTACGCATTTTTGATCACCTATGCATCTCCATTGTTTTCCGCACATTCTGTTCTGATTTTAATTTTAGTTGTTACATGCTCTGCTTTACATATTCAGTACATTTTTCGTACTGACCCCCTTTCTTCGGGGGCTGCGTTTCGTGCCGCGCAGGTACAGACGACTGATTTGTGGACCCGTTGCTTAGGTTATCTGCTCAGCTGTTGAAGTGCTCCTTTGTCCGGAGCCCATATTTAGATATGAAATTTTACATATGTACGTATTTATTCTGGGTACGGCGGGGCCCTGTCCCGTCATATGATTATGTTTTGTTCTGTAGAGGTCTGTAGACATGTGATGTGGGTTCTGTATATGTGTCTCGTGAGATTTGCGTACGTTTAGAGTTATTTATGTTTTGTGACGGCCTTATCGGCCTTCGTGCGGCATGCCCACTTGTCCTTGCTAAATTATGACTTTGTTTATTTTTAATATTTTGCTAATTCAGGTTAAGGTACGTATGAGTGCCCAACTAGGGCACGTGTCGCGGCCTACGGAGTTGGGTCGTGACAAAAGTGGTATTCTAATTGGATTCTACTTAATGTGCATACAATGTTTAAGGAAATATTGATGCGGAAATATTAAGGGAGGTTAAGGGCAAATTTGAAAATAACCTTGGTTTGTGAGGAAAAAGATCATGTTTGGATTTTTCTTAAAATGTGTATGTCGGTTATGGAGGTTTGAATGGGGAAGCACCGGAGAAGGCCTAAGGGCAAAATTGGAATTTTGAGAATTGGTTTGAGGAATTACAAATAGGAATTTTGATCAATTGGGCTAAAAAAAAAAGGAAAATTAAGCCCAAAAGAGATGGGGTGGCCGGCCAAGAGGCCTTAGCCCAAGCCCATAATTAATTGTCCATGTGACAAATTTAAGAGGGCATGTTGTATATGTAGCTTTAAGTAGAAGCTTCAAAGAAAATAAAATCAAGAGAGAGCAAGAACACTCAAAAGGGCCATTCGGCCGTGAGCTCTTGGAAAAAAAAATTTGAGAGCTTGTCAACTTTGATCCTAAAAATTTCTTTCTTCTTGGATTCTTACTAAGTTCAAGATCCTTTACAACTTGGTGTGGTTGGTTTGGAAGAAAGGAGGTTTGTTTCTTCAAATGGACAACTTACTCAAGTAAAGAAGATTGAAGAAAAAGGGGAAGTGATGCCGAAATTTCGGTAGCCAGATAGAAACCACAGATTGAAATGTTAGCTTGCATGAATAGTAACTGGTAAGGATGACCATTTGCGAGATTTTTGGCGAAACGGGATTGAAGTTTTGGCAAGCGTGAAGGGCAAGAAAGGTATGTAAAGCTTACCTATTCTTTATTTGGCACGTCCTAGACCTATTAGGCCGAAAACGGAACCTTAGGGATAATTCCGCTCCCAGAAATTCGAGTTTGTTTTTGAATACTATTCATTCAGTACAATTGAACTATAATGCTTGTTTTTGCATATAAAAGTACCTAAACCTTCGTATCTTTCGCAAACGATTTTGAAACGCTTTGAAACCTTCATAGATAACCTTGCGGAGTCTAATGCTTATGATTTAAGTATGCCACCTCATTTGACCCGAGGTGGGTCCACTATTTCCAATTTTACCCTTTTGTGTTTATAACCTGTCTTCGAACGGTTTAAAAGGGAACGTTTTAACTACTCCTCTATTTGTTACTTAAAAATTGTTTTAAATAATCCGTCACGTCCTATGATGTGCTACGATATGTACCCGAATCCGAACGTTCGTTCCGACATAACTTTCTTTGTGATGTCCGAAAGGTACGTACTATGATTCCGTCCGATTTCGTTACTTGATTTGCATTTCCTTATGCCTCATTGAGTCTCTGAAATTTTTATGGTATTTTATTGCATTAGTTTCTCACTACTCCACTCGTGGATGCCTCAATATTTCCCACACCGAGCCGGGCCGGATATGTTCTCAAGCGTATGTCTCTGCATTGTTCGCCGCCCCCGTGAGGGGGGGTATGTACGTACATGGGTTGTGGTGTATGATGTGCCATGTACGCTTATGCCGATATCTCTGGCTGATTATGTTCGATGTGGCCATTTGGTATGTTACGATACGTTTCGGAGATATTCTCTACTACGAAGTATGATGTGTTTTGGCGCGGGACGGAAGGAGCGCCTGCTTTCGTTCACCGAGTCCCATAGCGGGGCCGGCTTTTGCATATGTTTTACGTACGCATTACGTATGATTTACGGTACGCATTTTTGATCACCTATGCATCTCCATTGTTTTCCGCACATTACGTTCGATTTTAATTTTAGTTGTTACATGCTCGCTTTACATATTCAAGACATTTTTCGTGCGACCCCCTTTCTTCGGGGCTGCGTTTCGTGCGCGCGGTACGGACGAGCGATTTGTGGACCCGTTGCTTAGGTTATATTCGCGTAGACCCCGAAGTGCTCCTTTGTCCTAGAGCCCATATTTAGATATGAAATTTTCTGTTGCATATGTACGTATTTATTACGGGTACGGCGGGGCCACCGTCCCGTCATATGATTATGTTTTGTTCGCAGAGGTACGTAGACATGTGATGTGGGTTACGTATATGTGTCTCGTGAGATTTGCGTACGTTTAGAGTTATTTATGTTTTGTGACGGCCTTATCGGCCTTCGTGCGGCATGCCCACTTGTCCTTGCTAAATTATGACTTTGTTTATTTTTAATATTTTGCTAATTCGAGTTAAGGTACGTATGAGTGCCCAACTAGGGCACGTGTCGCGGCCTACGGAGTTGGGTCGTGACAAAAGTGGTATTCTAATTGGATTCTACTTAATGTGCATACAATGTTTAAGGAAATATTGATGCGGAAATATTAAGGGAGGTTAAGGGCAAATTTGAAAATAACCTTGGTTTGTGAGGAAAAAGATCATGTTTGGATTTTTCTTAAAATGTGTATGTCGGTTATGGAGGTTTGAATGGGGAAGCACCGGAGAAGGCCTAAGGGCAAAATTGGAATTTTGAGAATTGGTTTCGGGAATTACAAATAGGAATTTTGATCAATTGGGCTAAAAAAAAAAGGAAAATTAAGCCCAAAAGAGATGGGGTGGCCGGCCAAGAGGCCTTGGCCAAGCCCATAATTAATTGTCCATGTGACAAATTTAAGAGGGCATGTTGTATATGTAGCTTTAAGTAGAAGCTTCAAGAAAATAAAATCAAGAGAGAGCAAGAACACTCAAAAGGGCCATTCGGCCGTGAGCTCTTGGAAAAAAAAATTTGAGAGCTTGTCAACTTTGATCCTAAAAATTTCTTTCTTCTTGGATTCTTACTAAGTTCAAGATCCTTTACAACTTGGTGTGGTTGGTTTGGAAGAAAGGAGGTTTGTTTCTTCAAATGGACAACTTACTCAAGTAAAGAAGATTGAAGAAAAAGGGAAGTGATGCCGAAATTTCGGTAGCCGATAGAAACCACGATTGAAATGTTAGCTTGCATGAATAGTAGCTCGGTAAGGATGACCATTTGCGGATTTTTGGCGAAACGGGATTGAAGTTTTGGCAAGCGTGAAGGGCAAGAAAGGTATGTAAAGCTTACCTATTCTTTATTTGGCACGTCCTAGACCTATTAGGCGAAAACGGAACCTTAGGGATAATTCCGCTCCCAGAAATTCGAGTTTGTTTTTGAATACTATTCATTCAGTACAATTGAACTATAATGCTTGTTTTTGCATATAAAAGTACCTAAACCTTCGTATCTTTCGCAAACGATTTTGAAACGCTTTGAAACCTTCATAGATAACCTTGCGGAGTCTAATGCTTATGATTTAAGTATGCCACCTCATTTGACCCGAGGTGGGTCCACTATTTCCAATTTTACCCTTTTGTGTTTATAACCTGTCTTCGAACGGTTTAAAAGGGAACGTTTTAACTACTCCTCTATTTGTTACTTAAAAATTGTTTTAAATAATCCGTCACGTCCTATGATGTGCTCTGATATGTACCCGAATCCGAACGTTCTGTTCCGACATAACCTGCTGTGATGTCCGAAAGGTACGTACTATGATTCCGTCCGATTTCGTTACTTGATTTGCATTTCCTTATGCCTCATTGAGTCTCTGGAAATTTTTATGGTATTTTATTGCATTAGTTTCTCACTACTCCACTCGTGGATGCCTCAATATTTCCCACCGAGCCGGGCAGGGATATGTTCTCAAGCGTATGTCTCGCATTGTTCGCCGCGCCCCGGTGTGAGGGGCGGTATGTACGTACATGGGTTGTGGTGTATGATGTGCCATGTACGCTTATGCGATATCTCACGATTATGTTCGATGTGGCCATTTGGTATGTTACGATGCGTTTCGGAGATATTCTCTACTCCGAAGTATGATGTGTTTTGGCGCGGGACAGAAGGGAGCGCCTCTGCTCTGTTCACCGAGTCCCATAGCGGGGCCGGCTTTTGCATATGTTTTCTGCATGCATTACGTATGATTTCTGGTACGCATTTTTGATCACCTATGCATCTCCATTGTTTTCCGCACATTAAATTCGATTTTAATTTTAGTTGTTACATGCTCTGCTTTACATATTCAGTACATTTTTCGTACTGACCCCCTTTCTTCGGGGGCTGCGTTTCGTGCCGCGCAGGTACAGACGACTGATTTGTGGACCCGTTGCTTAGGTTATCTGCTCAGCTGTTGAAGTGCTCCTTTGTCCGGAGCCCATATTTTGATATGAAATTTTCTGCTGCATATGTACGTATTTATTCTGGGTACGGCGGGGCCCTGTCCCGTCATATGATTATGTTTTGTTCTGTAGAGGTCTGTAGACATGTGATGTGGGTTCTGTATATGTGTCTCGTGAGATTTGCGTACGTTTAGAGTTATTTATGTTTTGTGACGGCCTTATCGGCCTTCGTGCGGCATGCCCACTTGTCCTTGCTAAATTATGACTTTGTTTATTTTTAATATTTTGCTAATTCAGGTTAAGGTACGTATGAGTGCCCAACTAGGGCACGTGTCGCGGCCTACGGAGTTGGGTCGTGACAACACCATCTCACCCGAAACCACCCCAAACCCGAAAACAACAACAACACATTCTTTTCCTTCCAATTTCATAAACTACACCGACAATCCACACTTTAACAACATTATTCTCATGAATACGAGAAACTACATACAATTCACGTTGGCCTCTAAAATAGCCCACAACAATTACAACTTCAACTTGAATCATTAAACTTTCATTTTCATCATAAATTCCACAACAACAACAACCAAAAATACTAAATAAAATTAGTTCAACATGCCTACACCAAATCGGCCCATATTCGACCCACAACATCCACATACAAATTCCATAATTTTCATCCATTTCTACACACTACAACAACACCCAAACATGCTAAATACAATTAATTCATCACTCCTACACCACACCACATGTACACGGCCACAACACAACACACACGACTACAACATCAACACCATACTTTCATGAATTTCATTCATTTCCACACTCTACAACATACACAAACCATGCATAACATATGAAAATGAAGATTAAACCTTACCTTCTTCACCCAACTTCTTCACTCGGCTAGGGTGGTGTTTTGCAAGAATAAGCGTTTTGCTTGTTCCAACAACTACTCCACGTTATAGAGGACCTTCCAATTGGTAGAAAAGCTAGAAGAAAATTATTTTTTGATCACTCTTTGAGGGCCTTCAAATTTTCGGTCCTATGGCCGAATGGCCTCTCTTTGTTGTTCTCCAAGTTTCTTGAATTTTCTAAGTGATGAAAATGATGAAGATGATTAATTAGTCATCACTTAACTACATATATTAAGCTTCCATGTGGGCCTTGGCCCACACCCCATGTGGCCGGCCACTTGGCCCTTATGTTTCATGATTTGCCAACTTTTCATAATTCATTTTTAACCCCAAATTTTTCTCAATATTCCATACCAATAAAATCATAAGCAACTTACGCCTTAAACAAAATCGTGGTTAAAAGTCTCCACCTCGTATCCCGGAATAGTCTTGTCCTTAACTTATCGCAGTTAGCTCGGATTGTCCCAATGTACAAAATGCGGGATATAACATCAATAGTGTCTTAATACCTTTTTCCATGATACTTATGATTGTATATTTTGCTATAACTATTGTCTCGTAGATACCCATTGGGTACCCAGTACTCAAGCTTACCATTGTTGTTTTTGATAGTATGTTAGGTAATGAAGAAGAGCAGGTTCGTAACGATCGTACGGAGTAGGTTGACTTGCTACTTTCCTGGCTTATTGGTGAGCCCACATGCTTGTTCGTGGAACTCCATCTATCTTTAAATTTTATTGCCTTTAGTTCCGGGTTGTGTTCCGAAGTTAGACTATTTTCTTATTTCTCTTAGAAGCTCCATAGATAGAGGTCAGTATTGTGGGTATTTGTTGAAGTCACTGTTTGACTTGGTGGGGCGTTTTTCCATGCTTAACAGATATTCGGAATTATGATTATTTACATCGCTTCGACTTTCCACTTATAACTGTCTTATTTTAGTTTAGCTTAAAATGTGTTGTTGAATATGAATTTGGGACAATTTGTTGTACCTCAACTTTGCTTGCGGTGCGGTTCCTTAGCATCAGATGCCTATTGAATCAGGGTTGAATTCGGGGCGTGACACCATCAAGTAAGTGCCAATTCCATGGTTCTTTATATGCATAAATTGAACATTTCCTTTCAGTATCAGTATCTTATCATTTCGTTTCATAATTCCTTGATTAATTTGAAGGAGTTCCTGAAGTCTTGGATCCAGGTTGCTGTAGGTTTGTTGAAAACTAGTACAACCATATGTTGAAAGACTTACAAGTTCTTATCATGGGTTCTTTTGAGATGGTTATTTGTACCTTATACGACAAGGATCTTTTTAATCTTCTTGGCTTGGTGCCTTGCCAAGCAGCGATTTTGGGCCTGGGTTGACATCTCTATATTCAAATTTTCTTAGACAAGCATGCCTCTATTTTTTGCTCAATCTGAGAACCTTTTTATTCATCAGTCTCTTCCCTTGTATTGGATGTGCATGCTAGTTCTAACCTTGTACATGAGATGATTTTGCTTAGGTACTTGTGATCCTTGAGTTTTTATTTTCTCACGTAATAAATTCATTTACTTGATTGTATGATAGATTAATGTGACCATATATGATCGGGATATAATAAGGAAAAGTGTTGTTCTTGGTTCAGTGAAACAGTGCCGGTACTTGTTGAAAACTCATGTTCTGGCCCTATTAGTAGATCCGATTTTTGAGTCTTTTGGGTTTTCTTTTCTTAAATTGACTTGGTTAATTAATCGATAAGCCGACTGATAACCGTTGCCGAACCAACCGATCTCTTGATGGTTAGGTTAGCAAATTAGTACATTTAAAATCTAATAACCGATAAGCTAAACCGTTAAGCCCAAATATCCAACCGAACCGCCCGATAAGCGCCCTAATTTACTAGGAGGGGGAAGAATAGGATTTTGTGGACTAGCAACAGAATTTAAGCCCCAGTATTGAGCTTGTGCTTCAAAAACTTCCTCCTGTACCCCGACAATCTTGTATGCTTGCATCAAAGTTCTTGGTTATTGTACCCTCACAGACTTGTTCAGTTCTGGTTTTATCCCTCCTAAGAAACAATCGATAGCATTTTCATTTGATAAATTCACTACAGTCAATAGTCTGTGAAACTCAGCCGATACTCCTTGACATTGCCGGTCTAGTTTAGATTCTTCAATGCCTCCATAGTGTCCTCAAACCCTTCAACAAATCTCTCATTCAAAGCCAATACATACTTAGTCCAAGTAGGATCGACAGCTGAGTTTAGATCTCATATAAGACCTATGAAACACAATTGCTTCCCCTTCCAGATGAATAGAAATCACCATCACTCTTTGATCAAATGGAACCTCATCCATAGAAAAGAATTGGTCCACTTTGTAACAAATTTCTCAAATCATGGCTAGAAAATCTTTGAGTGAAGAACCTACCAGTAGGTATGACACCATTGTGAGTTTCTCTGTTTCGAAATTCATGTTGAAATTCGACTGAACAAGCCTTGTCATTCGATGATTCACCTCTTCCTGGCTCCTTTTCATTTCCCTTGAGGTTCATATGGCTAATGGCCTCCTTGATATCGATCAATTCCTTGTCAGTCTATGAGTTGTGATCGTTCATACTGGTCATCCCCTCCATCAACTTCTGTAAATGTTCTTGAATCTGCAACAACATATCCTCCATTTCCTCAGCTGGTGTATCTTGATTCTTTATTCTGGTCATAGTTTCATTGTCGAAGGTCGATAGCTCTAACACCAATTGATGCACAAATGCAATTGACAAATGAGATCACCTCTAGGAGCAGAGCTTAAAGAAAAGGAATGTTAATCCAATGACTCAATCTGACAGATTAGCTATAGAGAAGAATATAGAAAAGAGAGAAGAGAGTATTATTTTCGTGAATAGATCAAATGTATATTTACATTGTATTTATAGACTTCTAATGAAAGAATGAATGCAAGAATCTATCCTGTTATTCCACCGCACAAGTAACAAGTCCAGTAACTAACTTCCAAACTAACTCGTTAACTGCCATAACTAACTTGACATGTTAGCTGCCAGCTCAGCTCAACTAATTGGCATTTTCCTTCTTACATCATATCGCAGCCTGCAGCTCGCGATTGCGAAGCTCTATTTCAGCTTCAGTTCCAACAATTTTTCAAGGTTGTCCAAGGCGGTCATCTTCAGCTTCCAACTCCTGGTCCTCCCTCCTATGTAGCAGTGTCTGATATGTCAATGATGTCTCCAAGGTCATTAATCCAAGCACTTGTAACCCTTTAGCTTGGCTATGAGTGAAAGGGTCTTGAGGGTGTGACATAAGCATAGAGTGATCTGGTGCAGTACGACCAAAGTAATGCATGCAATGCTCCCCCACATGCGTTTTTCCTTTTCAAGCCGGTTCTTCAATGAAGTTATAATGGTTATGTTAACATCGACCACGCAATTGCGAGTAACTTGGCATGGAGAAGCTAAGTCATATTCCCCAATTTTTCACAACACCAGCAAAATTTTGCCCCGATAAACTAAGATAGATGGCAAATGAATTTTTTGGAACACGTTATCTGCACTGTATATATTTTTTCAAACAAAGTTGTTAAAGGGTAGAGTACTTTTCAAGATCGGAGTACACTTCATGGATTTATTGGGATGTCAAGAACAATTTCGCAAAAAGTTAATCGAAAGGGGGATCGTACGAATTTTGAAGGCTCTGATTTCTTACTATCCGGCATCAACCACATAAAAAGATCAAAGGGATCCACAGACAAGCAGAAAAGAAAAAGTCGCTCCATATAGCTTTTGCAGAGTTAGGGGATATGAAGTCCTATAGAAGTGGTGAAAGAACAAGACAAGATCCATGTGGTTTGAGTGGTGTTTTGAGGAAATCTCATGTTCTTTATGTTGGTTTCAGTTTTAGAAGTTCCTTGCCAAAACAAATCCACAGTTTGCTCATGATATAAAGACAATTGATTAAAATTTACAATCAGCTCTTTAGTTGATGTTACTGATATTGAATGCAACAAAATCAAACAAATGCTCTATGCCCCCAAAAGTGGACTACCGCATGAAAGTCAAATGGATGTTACGACTACCTCTGTAAATAACCAAATTAATTACTCATATAGACTACATGATGTAAGGAATCAGAACAAGTGCACCAAAAGCAGCACTAAACTAGTCGGAGAAGTTTGATTTCACTTCATCATAATCATCATCATCTGAATTAGCTAGATGGTCAAAGAAAGCATCAAGGTACCAAGAGCATTTGTCGTTCCATGAACTCCTGCTAGCATGAGCTCGCCATTTTTGGTCTGAAATCATTTCAGGGGATAGTCCCCATTCTAGCATCTCTTCTTCAGTATGGTGGACCGCTAAGCTGTATTCTCCACCAAGCCCTAATTGTATAACTCGAAATTCACAATTTCCTAAATTGTTTAGATACTCAAATTGCTCAACCGTCCACTTGAACCACTTCATCAGAAAGACACGACTAGCTAGACCATGGGATATAATCACAAGATTCAAATCGTCATTACGGTCATGGTGGAGTCTGTTCATATCAATGTCCCTCCAAAGAGATTCAAGGAAACCTGCACCAGAAAAAGTCGGATTAGCAATTGGATTCAACTTGCTCCTACAAAATATGCAAATTAAAACATTTTCACAGAACCATATTAATGAAGAAAATATCTCAAATGAAACCCTAATGCAATAGAAAACTGATTGAAGAACCATTAAATTCCAAATAATTAATCTACTGACTATTTTTCTTCAATTAGATTTTGATTTACCACCTAAAGAATGTAGATTTCAGGTACTTATACACGCACACTTCGTGGTATTTTTATTCACCTTTTTAAAGGCTTCCAAGCTGGTTGTACAGCTCTAGCTAGCTCAAAAATCTGTAAAGCTATCTAGGCCATTTACATCATTTTCATTAAACAAAAAGGTACTAGAGCAATTAAAGATTTAAAGGTCATCTTTTCTCGGGTCATCAGTACCCCTTCAAGTAAAGGTAGTACTATTATGCACAAGAGAACTACAAAAATCTGACAAGAGCATGATATAAATAGTGCAGAAATGCAATATACACATATCTGAGCATCATTTACGTTGTAAAATATATGAGGACTGCGAAACAAATTAAGACGTGCATTTCCCTGTAGTTTCTTGTGCTTCTTGAAAAATGTGAAATGTAGAAAGCTTGATCATTCAGCTATAATGCTTTTCATCAAATACTGGCCACAATTTAAACATCTTAAAGCTGACAAACTTCTACATCATTCTAATATTGCAATGAAAAAGTAAGTTATCTTCAATAAATAGTTTGAGAGAGGTGAACATCAACAAACGTGGATGACTGGAGGGAGAAGTTGAGAAATGCAGGAAATGGAGAACATCTTCTGTCTATGTTACTCAAGGAATAGCTCGGCAAGATTGTTTATTTATAGTCATCCTTCAGAATTTCATCTCTAGAAAAAGTCTTCAAACTCCCCCAACCCTATCCAAAAGATGGAGAAAGTCTTTTTACCTTTACTATAATTGGCACCGGAAATCCTACGAATAAATAGAATAAGGATTACTATATATTGATGCTTGACAAAGAGTAATGTGTGAGACAAACAAGGACTACTAGGGAGAGAAGAAAGAGGCACACTTTGCCACTACTGGTTAGTAATATCTAGTATCTTGGATGACATTAGCCATCTAATGGATGCAAAATTTAAGGAATAGTGTGCTTTCAATCACAAGAAAAAGTTTGAGATAAATATATACACAATTGTAAGACGAGGACAAGGTAAATTTGGTGGCAAATAGATATGCTAGCAAACTTCAATGATAATTGTGAATGCCGGACAGGATAATGTTTTAGGTATGGACTCAATGGAATTGTTACTTTCAAAAAATGTTGCTTCAAATCAAAGAAAGGTCTATTTTCCATGTAGTTCATCAGTCAAACCAACAATTCTCTTCAAAAGCACTAGAAAGTCTCTTCGGGATGGAAAGACTTTCGTGAACAGA
>NW_026713562.1:0-27660 GCF_029784015.1 Lycium ferocissimum | reverse complement strand
CCACGGGTTCAAAACAACCCCGAACCCTCTCGAAATCGAAAAAATTTTAAAAAGGTCCTTTTTACTAAAAGTCAACTTTGGGTCAAGTATTTTCTACTTCAAGCCTATATTTTCACCAAAGTTGCCCAAATTCGGTCTAGGCACCCCGGGAAGCATATCAGCGGTTCCCTCGGGTCAAAATCGAAACTGTCAATCACTCGGGAATGGTAATCTTCAAAAACTATAACGTTACACCAATTGAATAATCGTTCGTCCTCGAATGAAGAAGAGTATGAAAATTTGACGGTAACAAGAAATCTTTAACATAACAACACGGAAGCCTCTGCCACACGAAATGCATAAAATCATTGTTCGCTCGCCGCCTTGAATTAAAAAACATAAAAGCTGCTTTAAAGGCCCAATTTCTATATTTCCATACTCGAAGTTCTCTCCCAACTGATTCTCCAATATAAGAACTGCTTTTGTTGGAATTTTCTGATTCGATATAACCCTACTTCAGAATGCAATCGATAGGCCCCACAAACATTTACGAAAACAACACAAACCTTAGATATAGACACAGTCATAGCCCACTCTTAACCGGGAAGATATTCTGATTCCGCTAACATTTCCTTCACCCCTGAAGCCGTTCTTTGCACCACAATTTCTTATAAACACATAAACACAAGCCCTAAACCATGACTTACTCTTGCCAGAAAAGAATTCTTGCTTTCTTTATCGGAGCAAATCTGAGCAATTCCATCAAAATTAATCTTACTCATAATGACTTCGCTATTCCAAGTCTTTTCAAACCTTCAAATCACAATACAGGAAGCATACCACTGAAGTACCTCCTTTGGGCAGGTCACGGAAACCATCTGATCACTCTAAAGACCTCTCGCAACCATAGTACCTCCTCAAATCATTACCAAGTATCGACTTAAACCATTACATCTGTCCGAGTAGCTGCTCTCGGTAAAATATCGTCAATTCCACTCGCAAAACCTGATGAAGCTCGGTAAACCTGCCATACCTCAAATTTGAACTGAAACTCATCAAATCCGTAAAGGTGATTTGCTAGGAAACCCATAAGTCCTTCTGGGAATATAAACACAGTCCATCAAGCTTTAATCGAATTATCCTAACCCGGAATGAATGCACAACCCCTGAATAGCACCGATAGTCACTCGAATTGACTCCAACTTTCTGAAACCAATCACAGTCCTATCACATATCTGTGGCGACCAATTCTAATCTTTTCCTCACACCTAATCAATCCTGTCTGTCACCCTCGAGTCCAAAAGCAGAGTCCTATCCAAGTTGTCAACTTAGTGCCGAAGAACTATACCTTATGATTGCAATCTTCATATTTCTCAACCTTTACCCGATACCCAAATCTGATACATCCCCGAACTTTTCGATGCAAAACTTGTAGCCTCATATAATACCCCTTTTAACCATCGAATCTCCCTTTGTAACACCTAGATATGGCCATAACAATTCTGAAAGTATCAAATCTTACAACTACCGCTCTAAACCTCACGCAACTACTCCCAAGTCCTTAATATCCAAAAGTGCTCACCCAAGCTATCCAGTCAATATTACTTGCAACATAATACACTACCACGAATACAGTCTCATCTCGAAAATATAACTCTAGGCTTCACATAATAAGGATTTCCACAATTTCTTTCTCTTAAAACACACTAACTCATCCACTGAAGAGTGCTATGAAATTACCCAACTGTGTACCACACAAGCCACTTCCATAAGCCTTAACATGTCGGTTACCTGAAATTTTCTTCTCACTAGTCGCTGATCACGAAACCTCACGGAACTTCGTCATATCACTTAATCCATTATATCACTTAGTACTTTTCCGTAGACTCCCTTCTTTAAGCATACTCAATCGATCACACCCCATCAAAATATGTAAGAAAACAACACCACAATCTATACTGACCCAAGTAATCCCGAAGATGTATTTTTACCGATTCTCGATCAACTATACTTTTCTTGACTCTTTAATTCCCCAATTTCAATTAAATCACAATCATCATCACCATCCAACCATTACTCGAACCTACTCAATAGAATACCGCATACTCATAAGTCTTGCAAACTAGCCGAGTCAACCGTGGAGATAGTAGCATACACACCATAAGCCTTTGCTCAAATTCTGAAATTGAACTCTAAATCTAGCGAAATTTTCTCTACAACTCGAATTAATTTGAACCTCATCATTGATTTACCACCTTGAACGTCCCAATTGTCGAACCAGAACACTTCTAACCATTCACGCGATTATTCCTTTCATTCGATCAACTCAACCGAGTCGTACACTAGTAATGGCAGGAACTAGCCGAAACTTACACAACCGGTACAAAGCTCTCAACCCTAATCCAATAGTATAACACCCGATACCTCCTTGAGTACCAAAACTTCACACTCGTCCAACACTAGAGTCATCCTTACTAGTCACCTACTGGCTCCCATTGGCCCACGGCATAACCAAACATACCAACTCAACACTAAACCCTTATGTCTATTCTACCATTTATGATTGCAACATAACTCTCAAATCAACTAGCTCTTGATTCCACGATATCCTTACCATTCCTTTAAACACGAAGACCCGACGAACACACCCTTTACTGAAGGACCAGGACCACAGCTGCCCAATATCTTAAGTCTCCACTCATCACAGAAGCATTGCTTCGCGATCTAGAATCGATAACCACTTTCCTGAAAGAACCACAACCACTACCATATAGTTACGTTGGAGTCCAACTTAACTTTTCACGACCGAAGACGAAATCCACTCTCGCACCAATTGGAACCTTATGCTGACAAACACGTCAGATACCAATTTTTCCCTTCTTAATAACGAATTAGTCTATCCAAATCCTCTTCCTTACGCCTCCGTTCCATTAACACGAAAAGTACTCATACCAAAATACCCTAAGAAATCTTACTTCGTTGCACATTTTCCACAAAAGTCGTCCTTCATGTCCTTATTCTCAACTTCTCTTCCTTACTACACGCGGTCACTATCCCTTTGCCAAATCCGATGGTCCTTACCAAATTTACACTCATGCTCACATATCGACATCTAATACACTGCCACTGCTGAATCGTTGACTTGCCATTGGTACACCCGTGCCACGCACACCATCATAATACCTTGACGAAGTTGAAACTCTTCCCAAACCAATCATACCGCCGTGAAGCCATAAATGCACTTTTGATCAGCAGCTGGCCCTCTCGTACCATCTCTCCAATTTCTCCAGAAAATCCCCATAATAAACAAGTCTAACCATGATCCCACACAATTGAATCCTCAAGCCATAGCTAGAAACTGAACTTGGTCTCGTACCCAAATGCTGATGACGCATCTCATACCATACCACAACACGTCATAGACAAACCGTTTGCATAAGAATGTAAGGATGAGTTCCCACCTTTCGTGGTGATTAAGACAAGGAAATGCATATACCAATTGGAATCGACTAGATACCAATTTGAATGAAGTAACACATGAAAGAATTGGAAGTTTCCTAAATGTCCTATAGCCTCTCGCAGATAAGTGTGGAGCTCATCGTACCGATCCGCAAGACTCTACTAGACATGCTCTTGTACTTATAGACCAGGTAACCTAGGGCTCTGATACCAACTTGTCACAGCCCAAATCACTGATCGTGCGGGCACCTACGTCATTCCTCCTAGTGGGTGAACCCTTTCTTTATCCAACATACAAACTATAAATGCGGAAGAACAATGTAAATAATAATAAATCTCACTATCAAATAAAAGAGAATAAGTACAGAATACATCTTCTACCGAAGGCATCTGGTCTAAGTCAGCACAAGAGCTACAAATAAACACATAGGTCAAAATATCTAATAAGAACTATCTGAATGTTGCCATACAAGGCTCATAACATCAAAAGGAATACTGTCTGGAAGTAGATGACAAGTATACGAGGAATGGAAACTCGGGCTGTAGATCTGGCAGTAGCTCACCCTAAGTCTCCAATAACACCGTCTCGGGAAACACTCTCGAGGATCAGAAATAGAACCTGTCACACGCTCTACACCCCAAAAATAAGTGTAGCAAGGTAGCATCAGTACAAATAACATGTACTGAGTAGGCATCATAGGCCGACAATAGTTAGTTAACATATATAAAGGAAGAGACTGAAGAATAGACATGCTCACAATCAAGTCTAGACACATCACAGTCTAAGAATATGAACTCAAGTACAGAAGGATCAAATAGCCGAATCATAGCCTATGGTGAATCACCTAAACACAAGTTTGCCAAGTTTCCCACAATTTCTCAGAATAACCACAAACATCAGTACAACCAACAATAGATCTCCGTAACCACAATTCATAGCCTCGGAGAAAGTCTCTAATCCTCGAGTCCATCAATCCCCAAGCCTTGTATTAATCAGGCACACGACAACTCAAGTCAATAATCAACCAAGGAAATTAATGCGGAAATGCACCGTGCAATATAATAAGTACAACAACCGAATAAGAGATGTGGATGGATGTAATATAAATACACGTGCGATGCGCATGCAATGCAATGATACACATATGCTGGGCGGAATACCTCCACGCCTCGACAAATATGGCCCATGGGGACTCACGAAGTCCATGTACCTACTTGCGCACAAACCCATCCATTATATATATATATATATATATATATATATATATATATATATATGTTGCGGAGAACATGTAGCCCGGTCCAATATATGTACATGTTACGGAACGTACAACCCAATATATTATATGTATATATATGTTGGGGCACACAACCCGATCCAAATGTATGTATATATATGTTGTGGCGCACAACCCGATGTCACACCCCTTTTTTTTATCCCATAAAAATAAGAACAAATTAGTTTAAATTTATTTAAAAGATTTTTTCTAATTGAAGTGACATTTTGAAAAGGGATTATTTTATTTATTCAGAGTCGCCACTTGGAATTGAGTTTTGGTGTTCCAAGTCACCTTATTGAATCCCTAATCAAAAGGAAATGACTCTATTTAATTATTGGTCTGCGAAAACAAAAGATCGGGTAAGGAATTCTGTTGATCGGGGAGAAGGTGTGAGGCATTCCCCGAGTCCCGCGGTTCTAGCACGGTCGCTTTATCAACTTATATTTGGCTTAAATTATTTCTTGGATAAAATTTATTTATTAGCTATGCCTATGATTTGCTTAATATTGTTGAACTTTTATTAGTCTTAACCTCAGCTTCGATTTATGACCCAGAATATTCTTACCCATGTCCAAACAAAGTACAACAGCATTATTTTTCTAGCTTAAAATATTGCCAGACCAATCTTCTAAATAAAAAGAAAAAGCATAACAGATCAATTACTTAAATGTGTTGAAGTCTTTTTTTTTTCTTTTATCTAGGACTTGAGTCCCAAGACTTTGACTACCTACCACTATATGCAAATAATCAAATCCCTCGGCCGTGTACATTCAACGTTTTTTTTTTTTTTTTTTTTGACATCATAAATGCATTAGAATAAAGTAATGATGCAACATTTACGCTGAAGATAAAACCAAATAATTTTAAATATGCATGGATTGAGGATAGCAAGCACTCAAAAATGAAGATCGTGAATAGTAAAATTTTCACAAACAGCTACCTTTTTGCTCCTTCTAACAACCTATAACTACATGTTCTACATTTACAATTCGTAGCCGGAGGGCCTATATTTAGCTAAGTAGATGCGTCGACTTAAATATACGATAAATATAACTAAAATACACACGAAAAGCTGAAAGTGCTATATTTATGGAAACAAAATCTATTCCAATTTAAATTAAAATCAGTTTTTAATGTTTCCTGATTCACGCAAAAATCCTCCCATTCCATATCTGATCTCATATCTCATTCAAACAGCTAACAAATTCAAAAAAATTCAAAAAGTACATTCATATTTTTAAACAAAAAAAAAAAAAGTTCAAAAACTAGTTCATCAAAAAACTTTGAAAATAACAATATCAAACCGATCGAACGAGCTCGTTTTAAATGACAAATATATATATCCGAATTCATACATTGAAATATCGAATTCAAGTTGAGTTCATAATCGAGGTAACAACGTTTTTCCGCAACTTTTTTATTTTTTTATTTTTCTGAAATTTTGAAAAATATAGTCAAAATATATGAAAAATATATACGAAATATAGTCAATAAAACTTAATAAGTAATATTGAACATAATAATAAAAATACAATAAAAATATAGCCAAAATATAGTCATAATTGAGTTCATAATTGAGGTAACAACGTTTTCACTGCAACTTTTTTTATTTTTTTTATTTTTCTGAAATTTTTCTAAATATAGTCAAAATATATGAAAAATATATCTGAAATATAGTCAACAGAAACCAGAATAAACATAATAATCAAAATACAATTAAAAATATAGCCAAAATATATATGAAAAAAACTATTAAAATATCAATCCAAAACATTAGGAATTGAAAATTCGGCGCTTCTATACCGCTAGTCCTCATCGGAGTAGAAGCTTTCTTAGCCATTTCACTTGAATCTAACAAAAAACAACCAAGAACAAACAAAGGATAATTAATTATTTAGAGTTACAATACTGATTCAAAAAAAAAAAAAAAACCGAAAATATAAGTTAAATACACGGTGAAACATAAAAATCAGTATAGAATCTTACCTTTTTTTGGGAATTAGATATGAATTATGAGTGAAATTAATAAGTAGTTAATTAGAGATAAACAAGGAAGTTGAACTATTGTAAAACTGATTTGAAATTGGAGGAAATCAAGGGATATTGGACATAATGGCGTGTATTTAGGTGGATAGGGGTGTGGGAAGTTACCAGATGAGTGGTAAAAAAGTGGTAGCTATAGGAAGTAAATATGTTATATTTTAGCTACTAACTATAATTATTGTAAAGTTTAGTTATGTTCCATAAATAGGTAATAATGTAAGCTATGCCAAGTAAATTTTACTTGTGAATAACCTTATCATATGTTGCTAACAAACTTAGCATTATTATATTAAGCATATCACTTTATCCATGCAAATCCAAATATAATAAGACAAACTAATCAACAATTAAATACCCATTGCTGCATTGAACATATCCATAGAGTTGGCGTAAAGAGAATGTAGAACAGAACCCCAAATAACGATCCTAAAGTTTCGGGAATTCCGTAACCAAACAGAACCGAAATCGAAACCAACAAATCCTCCAAATTCTTAAATCAATCTCGGACTCACAAAAATATGACATGATAAAGTTAAGCATGAACTTAAAATTCAATTGACATCCATATTTTCCTTCTTGAACGTAAAAATATAATCTTGACCCAAACTGATTAAATTAATGTCACCAAAACTTCTCTGTGGTTTTAACATTTATTGCTAGATCATGTATCAACTAAAGAAAGAAAATTATTTTAGCACCAAGTCACTAAAACATGGGTTTTCAATAAAACTAATGAATTCCAATAACTAACAATTTCATGTTACCCACCAAGAAATATCCATAAAAAATCAATAAATAAAGCACACATGAGAGAATAAAACTTGTGTTAAACACAGCTTCAGAATAAAAATATTTAAAGCCACTGCCATATAACAAACGAGTACCCATTGATGTGGTATGCTATTAAACAAACATATTAAATTTAAACTAAGCATTTTGGACTATTTGATACTATTAATAAACTTACTAACTCCTTAGCTAACAGTGACGTGAATTACTGTACGCATTTGAACATATGAAAATAATACACACGAACTCAAGATGAAAGGATAACAACTAATACACGTAAAAGTCTTCAAATATGCGGACATGCATTCTGGGGAAAACGAAAAACTATGGACCCATATTTATTTAAACAGTTTAACAAATTCAGCGATTAAAACAACTTTGACAAGTATTTAATAATAATAAACTGTTTAAAACCTTCTCAAGGATATATTCTCCAATAAAACGGATTCGCATAAAATATTGAGTAGAAAAGTAATAACGGGAACGAACCTTCAAATTCAATTCGATTAATAATGGAAAGCTATGTACAGTCTACATATTTCCAAAGCTAGCAAACGCTAACTTTCAGTTCCATGAACTCGAAACCGCGAACGAGAAACCCGAACTCCAACTTAACTTTCAAACCACACCTTTTCGAAACTGGTATTTGCTCTCTATATTATTTTTTCTCTCCACGGGTTTTCCTCTCTTTTTTCTGTTTTTTGTTTATCTATGCCCGTATGTGTTATGGGTGTATAGGGGTATATATAGTTGTGTATGTTTTGTGTGTTGAAGACTTTTTAAGGAGTTGGAGTCTTTTGAGATAACATTGGTTGAGAGTTTAAGGATGATGGGTTGAAAGGGATTAGGATGGGGGAAGATGGGATGAGGACGTGAGGTGAGGGTTTTAGGTTGGGTAGTTTAGGATATACTATTTTAGTTTCTTTTTGTTTATATTGGTTCTTTTTTTTTTTTTTAATTGAAGTTAAACAAAGATAAAAGTATAAAAATAAGAAAATTAGCTAATTATTTATAGACCAATGAAATATAGCAAATTAAATAGCTAGTTCATAGTAAAAGAATACTAAAATCACTAGCTTATTTATTAAACCCAAATTAGAAGAAAATATATGTTTTGTAATATTTCTTTTCTTTCCTTTTTTTGAAAGAAAAACAAGACTTATCCTAAAATGTGACTCTATTTTTGAAGATTTCAATTTTTAAAATAAAAGCTACTAAAAATGAAATAAAAAATTAAAATATGTAATTAAACTTGAAAGAAATATTTAAACGCTAAAAATGGTGTAAAAACTTATGTCCGTCAAAAATTAGGTGTTCACAGAATGTCCCTCTTCGCTTGGAAACATGAAGAGTTTTCAGGAAAAGAAGTGAACACTGTGACTAATTTTTTACCTGACCATTATTTGAAAGACGAAAAGAAATAAAAGAAAAGGATGTGACCGAGTCCTGGTTTTGGGCATCCTCCATATCCCGGGTTATAAGGGAATCAGGTCATGTGTAGTTCAAGTGGGTAGAAGGATGGAATGATAAGTTGGAGAATCGAGTGAGGTTCCTTCGAGGTTTCGGTCCGTGGCTCCTGTTATTACATAAAAAGAATGAAAAATACAACAAAAGATGAAATGAAATACAAGATCCTATCTACTCTACTTGTCTTGAGCCTTCCTTTAGACCTTCACTTGGATCTTCAGTTATCACCTCACCTTCTTTCAGCGGGTACCTTGATCTCAAAGTTTGATCTTGAAGTAGAATTTGGGACTTGAACTTGCGACTTGGAATGAGTTGTTGATGCTCTTCCAAATGACAGTTCGTAGAATATTCTTGGATGTTTTTTTTTTCTTGATTAGAAGCTGAGAAGATGTATCTTGAGACGTTGGGCCGCCTTATGTGTCAAAGCTGACTCTAGCTGTCTTTAAGATTGAACATTCTTCTTTTCTCCAATCAGAGATGGAACTCCATTTGTCATCAAATTTGTGCTTTGCAGGGAACCTGCAAGCCATCAAGACGAACAAAATTTCTGCCCTAGTTTCCACTAGGAAATTTTTTGTGAGTTATTAGTAAAAACTAGAAACTAACTACTAAAAGAAAACAATGATAAGAATATAAGCAAAGTACAAAGATAAAATCAAATGCAACCAAGGAATATTGCACCTTGTGAAGGCAAGAAAAAAAAGGTAGGGGTATTTGTTCCCTAAAATGCAACCAGGAAGTGTAGTACCCTGTAAAGTCATGAAAAAGTAGGGGCATTTGTTCCCTAAAATGCAACCAGGGATTGTTGTACCCTGTGAAGTCATGAAAAAAATGTAGGTGTTTTTGTTCCCTAAAATGCAACCAGGGATTGTTGTACCCTGTGAAGTCATGAAAAAAATGTAGGTGTTTTTGTTCCCTAAAATGCAACCAGGGATTGTTGTACCCTGTGAAGTCATGAAAAAAGTAGGGGTTTTTGTTCCCTAAAATGCAATCAAGGGTTGTACCCTGTGAAGACATGACAAAAAGGTAGGGGTTTTTGTTTCCTAAAATGCAACCAGGGAATGTCGTATCCTATGAAGCCATGAAAAGAAAATAGGGGTTTTAGTTCTCTAAAATGCAACCAGGGGATATTGTACCCTGTGAAGACATGACAAAAAGGTAGGGGTTTTTGTTCCCCAAAATCCAATCAGGGAATGTCGTACCCTGTGAAGCCATGAAAAGAAAATAGGGGTTTTAGTTCCCTAAAAATACAACCAGGGAATGTCGTACCCTGTGAAGGCATGAAAAAAGTATGGGTTTTATCCCCTAAAATGCAACCAGGGAATGTCGTACCCTGTAAAGTCATGAAAAGAAACAGGGGTTTTTATTCCCTAAAATGCAACCAGGGATTGTTGTGCCAGGTGAAATCATGAAATAAAGAGTAGTTTTTTTTTTTTTTTTTAAATACCCCAGTTTTTGAAACTAAGGAACTTTGAATTTTTTTTTTTTTTTTTTTTTGGATTTTTTCTTAATTGAAATTTCTAAAATACATTGTCCCAATTTTGAAACTAAGGAACTTGAAACTTTTTTTTTGTTTTGTTTTGATTTTTTTTTTTCAAAAAATAAAAAAAATGTCTCGCCTTTGATCTTTGGGGATATGAGACTTATTATTGAGTGAGACCGAGCCCCGATGTAGGACCCATGTATCATCCCGCCTTAGCAAGAATCAAAGTCGAACGTAGTTCATAAAAAGTTAAGATTTTTTTTTTTGCTTCTTTTTTTCTATTTTCCTTTTTCTTTTTCAAAAGGGTGTCTCTTATAAGGAGCACCAGAGGATGAAGACAAAGAAATCAATTCATCGGTTTAGTATATCTTGACTTTAGTTGGCACCAACTATTAGTGCTATGCATCGGAAATTACCATCAATTATTCTCGGACAAACCGATGGTCAACTTAGAAGTGAGTCCTATAGCTTCATATGGTACCTCAAACATACCTAAGTATTGACAAGATCTATTCATCTTGCATCAACTAGAGGTTTTGAATTCTTCCTATCCTCATGTTTCAAGTGCCCTTACCACAAGTAAAGTCATAATTCACACCCCAATACAAGCATTTAGATCCTAGGACGTTCAAGAAGTAAACTCACACTCAGAAGGATATTCAATGCATGCAATTGAGATACCATATGCTTGGCCTTCATGTATGTATCCACTAATGTGAGGACACTCAGAAAGGGATCAAGTAAGACTTGTCATTAGATTGTAATGTAGGTTTAAGGATGGGAAGGATATTATTTGGGATACAGTGACTATTCCCTTGTGAGCGTTGTACTTTGCTTTCAATGTTTTTTCACTTTCGCAGTTGATCTTCATTTGCTTTGCTGCTTCTTCGTTTTTTTTTTTCTTTGATTTTTCCTCTCTTTTTTTTTTTTTTTGGTTGGTGTTTCTTTCTTTTTTTTTTTTTTTTCCTCTGTTGCAGCACTTTCTTCTGTCTTTGTAATTTTATTGGACTTTTGCATTTTCACCTTTCCGCTTTGTCACCCAACTTAGATCTTATTAATGCGCTTAGGGAGGTGGGGCCAAAAGAGGTGTAGTGCATTTAAGCACTCAAAAGGTATAGGCTAAGATGTGGTTTATCCAAGGAAAAAGGTTTTAGGCTAAAAAGGGTAACACTAGGGACCATATGTCATTTGGTAGGCTTGAAAGGTACAATCGGGTCAAAGAAAGCCTACAATCATTTCTCAAACCAAGCGTTACTCAAAATTTTGCCTCAACAAACATTTGGGCCAAGTTCTAGATCAATAAAGCAATGTCGTTGAATTTTCAATCTAATGCTCACCACACAATACACATGAAACAATTAGGTCGGATTCATTTTAACCATAACTTTTAGCAAAAGAATTTCTCAAGCGTCACTTAGGTATAAACAAGGGGTATCAAAAGAATCTATAGTTCACAACTAAGTTGTTCCTGTTGTATCCCGTATTTCGTACGTTGGGACATTCCGAGCTAATCGTGATAAGTTAAGGGCAAGACTATTTTGGAATACGGGGTAGAGACTTGTAACCTCCGATGTTATTGTAGTGCACACGTTGCTTAAGAATTTTATTGGCATGGAATTATTAAGGAAGGCTAAGGGTAAAAGAGGAAATTGGTGGCTTCATGAAAAAGCCACAAGTGGCCGTGGGCCCCACCCATAGTTTGGCCAATTGCCTCAAGCCATGAGGTGGGGCATGTGTCCACCTTGCATGGGACATGTGTATATATATAAGTGATGACAACACAAGACACAATTCATCATTCACAAACTCTAGAAAATTCAAGAGAAAGAGAGGAAGAGAGTCTCGGCCATGGCTGGCCGAGATTGAGGTTCTTGTGTGTTGGCCAAAAAAATATTTTCTCCTAGCGATTCAACCAATTAGAGGGTCCTTATTAACGTGAGCTAGTTGTTGGAGCAAGCAAGGCATTCGTTTTTACAATCCACAACCCTAGCCGAGAGTTGAGAAGTCAAGTGGAAGAAGGTAAGGTTCAATCCTCTTTTACATGTGTTGTGGATAGTCGTGCGTATGGTAGTGTGTTGAAATGGATGAAATTCATGAAGTCTTGCATGGTGATGTTGAGCCGTGTGTGGTCGGGTTTGGTATGACATGGTGAACAAAATTTATTTAGTGTTTTGGTTGTTGTTGTGGTGAATTCTATGATGTAAAATGAAGATTTAATGATCCAAGTTGAAGTTATAATCGTGTGGGCTGATTTGGAAGTTAATGTGATTTTAATATAGTTTCTTGAATTTATGAGAATGATGTTGTTAAAGTGCGGTTTGTTGGTGTAGTTTGTGAATTTGGAAGAAAGAAATGTGTTGTTGTAGTTCCTATGGAGTTTGGAAGGTTTCGGGTGGCATTGTGTATTGTTTGGGTTGTTTTCAATATTGTGTGGATTGTTTGAAGTGTCTTGAATCTTGTTTGAATGGTTTCGGATTAGTAATTGAACGTGTGAGCATTGGTGTTAGTTTGATTATATGCGGTTGATTTGAATGTAAATGAAATGCCGTCGAATTATATGGAAAGGAATTACTAATGTTAGAATGCGTTTTGAATTACTCGTTGGTGTTGCTAGTATGGTTGTTGGTATTGTTGTTGATGATTTGGCCGAGTTGAATTCTCGGGTGGTTGAATTTACGTGAGGAAATGCTGCCCAAATTTCTGTAAATAAAGTGATAGCTTGGGATTGAATTCCTAAGTATCTATAGCTAATGTTTGGTAGCAAATGATGTTGTTGTAGATCTTGGACAGCCCGAGGATTAAGTTTGGATTAGCTTAGGAAGCGGACGAGGTATGTAAAGCTCATCCTTTCTTTCTTTTGGCATGTCTTAGTGGTAAGTAAGCTATGATATGAGCCTCGGGGTAACTCTATTCTTACGATCCGAGCATGTTTCTGATTCTTATTCACTCCTTGACTTTCGCATTCTTAATATAATTGAGCCATGGTCTTTATGTCTTTTGTATGATTGGATTTCAAATGTTGCATAAAGAGATTTTGTTCGTAAAGGATTCTGTAACTACGAACGTTCGTAACTTTCATAAAAGGGCTCGGATCGCTTCGATACGTCCGTGTAAGATTCCATAACGTATAAAGCTCCGTAACTTTCATAGGCGGGTATTGATTTGATATATGACTATGATCCCTACGGTCCTTTGATATGCTTATGATGTTTGATATGTTTCCGAGTGGCGACCGAAAGATATTTGAGGTAACTATTGTCCCGACTTTCAAATGACAGTTCGTTTAGATCATTTCATTGAGTCTTTGAAAATGTTTTAATTGCATTTGGTTTCTCACCACTTTCGTGCCAAGCTCAATATGTCTTTCCCGAGTCCCCGGGCCGGGACACGCATTCGTGCAACTCCTCTCGCATTGTTCACCGCGTCCCTCACTAGAGGGCGGGGGCATGTCATTCACCGCGTCCCTCACTAGAGGGCCGGGGGCAACGTTATATGACATGACGACGGCGCCGTGGGCCGAATCCCCTTATATATGTAGATGACGGGGACAGATCCCCTTACCGAGTCCTCATTGAGGCCGGGACACGTGTTCACCGAGTCCCTCACTAGAGGGCTTGGGTACGGTGTATATATATATATATATATATATATATATATATATATATATATACATGATGATGATATGATTTTACTTACCGAGTCCCTCACTGTAGGGGACACGCTATATGTTTATACGATGATTATATGACATTGACATGCATGATATATGTTTTCAAAGGCAAGTCTTATGATTTTCTATACTCTTTACTTGATGATCCCGCTTTCTGTATTTCATGCTTTACATACTCGATGACATATTCCGTACCGACCCCGCTTTCTTCGAAGGGTCGCGTTTCATGCCACGCATGTACCCACAATGAGTAGAGGACGTTAGCGAAGATATTCCGGATTGGCGAGCTCGATTTCTCCGCAGTGCCGCCGAGTCGGAGGTATTTATGTTGTGGCATCATGTTCTATATTAAGAGACTTTGCAGACGGAGTCACGTATAGTATATGTCGATTTTGTTAGACTCTAAGCCGATGTATTATTATGCATTGTGTCACAAGTTTCGGATGTATCTGATTTTCCTTGATTTTGAGAGAAGAATCTAAATACATGTTTTTTCCGAGAAGCTTACCTTTACGCATTCATGCCATGATGTAAGGGCTCGAGTGATTATGAGGATCACGAGTCGGCGGGTTCGCTCGGCCCTTAGTAAGGGTCGGTGCCCATCACGCCCTAATAAGCGGGTGTGACAAATTGGCATCGCAGCGCGCTCGTCCTAGGGTTGTACGCAAAGTCGTGTCCGCGTTTTTATGGTGTGAAGTCGGCCCATATTTATAAACAAGGAGGCTACGGGGCATCTAGGGTGGTTACTCTTCTTTCACCTCTTAGATCGTGCCAGAGCCAAGTCATGGGAAATGAGATTTCTTATACTAACCTTCGATTTCAAGCGAAGAACGACATCGATCGGGTGACCGACGATATTGGAAGTTACAAAGCACGCGAGCAAGTAAGCAAAGGTACGAAAGATATATGTCGAGCACGGTATTGACGTACGATTGAAATGCAAAGTTGAAAATCGAAAGGGAAAGTAAAGAGGAAAGTGTAACGGTGAAGTTTGAGTTGGATGTACGTGTTAATCATTTTCATACTATTGTTGATATTTGGGAGCTCCGTGTGGCCGTGATGTTATGATATGATATATATATATATACATGTGTTGGCCCGTGAGGCATTGTTGATATTTCGCTGCGTGTTTTTGGGATAGTAAGGAACACAGAGGAAACTCGCCAAAATCTTTTCTAGAAATAATACGAGAATGAGATGTAAGTTTGGAATATGTTTGGGAAAGGTCGTGTCAATAGTAACGATGGGATTTGGACCGAAATTTTGTGAGTATGGCCCCCCTTGGGAATAAGTTAACTGTGGAATGGGTGATGATAGTAAATAGGAGGTCGATGGGGATGTGGTAACCATTAATTCGGAAAGGACTTGTGCTATTAAGAGATGATTTAGAAAGGGCCGGTAGATTTGGATAGAGTGATATATTAAGGTACCGACTGAATCGATAAGTAGGAGAAAAATATGATGAGATTATAGTTAAAGGAGTAATGATACGATTAAGACAAGGGTATGGGAGAAAAGAGAATTGCGACGCAGTAGGAATGTATGGATACAGACGCCTAGTGAGATGTGTTGTGAGGACGTTGGAATATGTTAAGATCTCAACTTACCCCTGTGGATGTGATGAAGGTCATGCGTGAGGTGGACGCGGTCGTACCAAATTAACGCACCGAACTTTTGTTAAGGTTTCAAGGTTAAGCGTCTCAAAGTGAGAGAAATATTGGGGATGGGTGACCCCCCGGGAAATGTTAAAGTCTTATGACTTCGTACGTGAAGAAGCAAAACGAGAAGCTAGGTAATCTAAGGAAAATTAGAGTTCCATGTGAGCCGGCGTAAACCTTAAGGGATCGCGCAGGACGGGGCGGACCAAACCGGTGAAGAGAAAGAGTTAACGGAAGAGGACATAAGAAGAAAGCGAGACAACGATAAGTAATAAAGTTGCTGACGTGTGTAACCGAGGACACGAGTACTATAAGTGACGGACCGTGGCAGGCCAAGTTATAGAAGATGAGAAACAAGGTAAAATGAATATCGAAAAATAGCGGTATGCTGCAATGGATAAACGGGACGGAACGAATACGTTTTGGAAAATGAGAAGAGGATTATGTAGGAGCAAGTGTGTTCTCGAATGACAGAGGGTAGCGTAAAATGATTCCTCGTGCAAATAATAAAAAGATAGGCATAAACGGGAGAAATGACAAGGGGATACCAAAGGAAGCACCCGAGATAGGTTGGGATAAAGATAATATTCCAAGAGGACTTTGGATACTTATCGTCGGAATGAAAGTACTGCCTAATTGAGATTGGAAATAAGGACATGGGGGTGGGCAAAGATAAAACAGACAACGGTATAAGTAACACTTTAAAGGGGGGAAGCGGGTGAGAGAAATGCAAGGGTAAGATGGAAACAATTGACACTGTAATACGTTTGATGTGGATGCTTAAACTACAAACGAGACCCATCGAAATAAGTTAGTAAGATCGGAAAATCAGCAATAAGTGGATAAAAGTCGATGATGGCATTTGAGGCAAGGCGAGAGGTTTTGAGACACGGAATGATGACGCCAGAAACGGACGTATGAAGGAGAGTATGACGAGAGGATGGTATTGAATAACTTAAGAGATAGTATGAAGATAGCGATGCTATACTAGATTAAGTCAAGATGTTGGCTATAGAGGTGTTCGCTAATGCTATCGCAACTTGTAAGTAATAAAGAAGAAGGAATAGGAAACCCTCGATGATAGAGGTGAAAGTCAAGAGTGATTAAAAAGAAAGGAAAGAAATATGACAAAATAAGATGAACGAGTTTAAGTATGAACAAGATATGTAAAGCGTAATAAACTAGGGGACGGAAGGACCATGTCTGAGATTGAACGTACCTTATACAAGTTGCACAAGGAGAGTGATGCCACCTGCAGGTATTGGTATGCTAAGAATGGGACTAAGTAAGTACTTGATAAGAAGAGTAAAGAACGAGAAAGATCTTCGAGCTAAATGTACAAAAGGGTGTTAGCAAAGATAACGAACCCAAGAAGACACTGGGAATGACGACGATAATTGTAGTAAAAAGAACAGCGAGTAATAGTTGGAAAATTTTGAAGGAAGGAGAGAACGCTGCTCTCATGAATGGAAATAAAAGAGTCCATCGGATGTTAGAAGAAGGGTTATGACCACTAAGTAATTCAAGCATGAGAGCACATGCTATGGAATCACATGAAGCATCAACGTGAAACCGTACCCGCCACAATGATAAAAAGTCCGCACGGAAAGCTAACAAGGAATAAGGACCTCCATTTAAATGACAACGAATATAAAGAAATCGGAGATACGTATATTTGTGTTGTAAGATAATCATAAGGGAATAAGAATTTCCATGGCCCTATGCTTTTGAGTTGTATGGCAAGATTTGAGGGAAAGAGGTTAAAGAAACAGTTAAAGCAGAAAGCTAAAGAAAAGTTGTGACGGGAGCCCAAGAATTCAGATTAAGCTCGAATTATAGGTTGCCGTAAGTGTAGAGACACTGCGAAGCACAACAAATGGCGAAGAAACAGTACGTATACGCACATTGTGGTTATTGATGTGATAGCTATAAAAGGAACTCCCCCGAAGTGCTTGTGAGACCCTGTAAGACTGGTCAAACATTCGAGGACGAATGTTCTAAAGGGGGGAAGTATGTTATATCCCGTATTTCATACGTTGGGACATTCCGAGCTAATCGTGATAAGTTAAGGGCAAGACTATTTTGGAATACGGGGTAGAGACTTGTAACCTCCAATTTTATTTTAGTGCACACGTTGCTTAAGAATTTTATTGGCATGAAATTATTAAGTAAGGCTAAGGGTAAAAGAGGAAATTGGTGTCTTCATGAAAAAGCCACAAGTGGCCGTGTGCCCCACCCATAGTTTGGCCAATTGCCTCAAGCCATGAGGTAGGGCATGTGTCCACCTTGCATGGGCCATGTATATATCTATATATATAAGTTATGACAACACAAGACACAATTCATCATTCACAAACTCTAGAAAATTCAAGAGAAAGAGAGGAAGAGAGTCTCCCGCCATGGTGGCCGAGATTGAGGCTCTTGTGTGTTCGTCAAAAAAATATTTTCTCCAGCGATTCAACCAATTAGAGGGTCCTTATTAACGTGAGCTAGTTGTTGGAGCAAGCAAGGCATTCGTTTTTACAATTCACAACCCTAGCCGAGAGTTGAGAAGTCAAGTGGAAGAAGGTAAGGTTCAATCCTCTTTTACATGTGTTGTGGATAGTCGTGCGTGTGGTAGTGTGTTGAAATGGATGAAATTCATGAAGTCTTGCATGGTGATGTTGAGCCGTGTGTGGTCGGGTTTGGTATGACATGGTGAACAAAATTTACTTAGTGTTTTGGTTGTTGTTGTGGTGAATTCTATGATGTAAAATGAAGATTTAATGATCCAAGTTGAAGTTATAATCGTGTGGGCTGATTTGGAAGTTAATGTGATTTTAATATAGTTTCTTTAATTTATGAGAATGATGTTGTTAAAGTGTGGTTTGTTGGTGTAGTTTGTGAATTTGGAAGAAAGAAATGTGTTGTTGTAGTTCCTATGGAGTTTGGAAGGTTTCGGGTGGCATTGTGTATTGTTTGGGTTGTTTTGAATATTGTGTGATTGTTTGAAGTGTCTTGAATCTTGTTTGAATGGTTTCCATTAGTAATTGAACGTGTGAGCATTGGTGTTAGTTTGATTATATGCGGTTGATTTGAATGTAAATGAAATGCCGTCGAATTATATGGAAAGGAATTACTAATGTTAGAATGCGTTTTGAATTACTCGTTGGTGTTGCTAGTATGGTTGTTGGTATTGTTGTTGATGATTTGGCCGAGTTGAATTCTCGGGGTGGTTGAATTTACAGAGGAAATGCTGCCCAAATTTCTGTAAATAAAGTGGTAGCTTGGGATTGAATTCCTAAGTATCTATAGCTAATGTTTGGTAGTAAATGATGTTGTTGTAGATCTTGGACAGCCCGAGGATTAAGTTTGGATTAGCTTAGGAAGCGGACGAGGTATGTAAAGCTCATCCTTTCTTTCTTTTGGCATGTCTTAGTGGTAAGTAAGCTATGATATGAGCCTCGGGGTAACTCTATTCTTACGATCCGAGCATGTTTCCGATTCTTATTCACTCCTTGATTTTCGCATTCTTAATATAATTGAGCCATGGTCTTTATGTCTTTTGTATGATTGGATTTCAAATGTTGCATAAAGAGATTTTGTTCGTAAAGGATTCTGTAACTACGAACGTCCGTAACTTTCATAAAAGGGCTCGGATCACTTCGATACGTCCGTAGAAAATTCCATAATGTAAAAAACTGAACTTTCATAGGCGGGCTCGGATTGATTTGATATATGACTATGATCCCTACGGTCCTTTGATATGCTTATGATGTTTGATATGTTTCCGAGTGGCGTCCGAAAGATATTTGAGGTAACTATTGTCCTGACTTTCAAATGACGGTCGTTTAGATCATTTCATTGAGTCTTTGAAAATGTTTTAATTGCATTTGGTTTCTCACTACTCTGCTCGTGCCAAGCTCAATATGTCTTTCTCTGAGTCCCGGGCCAGGACTCGCATTCGTGCAACTCCTCTGCATTGTTCACCGCGTCCCTCACTAGAGGGCCGGGGCATGTTATTCACCGCGTCCCTCAATAGAGGGCCGGGGCACGTTATATGGTATGTGATGGCGCCGGGGACAGGATCCCCTTATATATGTACATGGGGACGGGATCCCTTTCCGAGTCCCTCACTCGTAGGGGCGGGACACGCTATTCACCGAGTCCCTCACTAGAGGGCCGGGTACGGTATATATATATATATGATGATGATATGATTTTACTTACCGAGCCCCTCACTAGAGGGCCGGGACACGCTATATGTTTATACGATGATTATATGACATTGACATGCATGATATATGTTTTCGAGGCAAGTCTTATGATTTTCTATACTCTTTACTTGATGATCCCGCCATCGTATTTCATGCTTTACATACTCAAGTACATATTCCGTACGACCCCTTTTCGGCTGCGTGTCATGCCACGCAGGTACCTCCAGATGAGTAGAGGACGTTAGCAGAAGATATTCGGAAGCTGGATTGGCGAGCTCCATTTCCTCCGGAGTGCTGCCGAGTCAGAGTATTTATGTTGTGGCATCATGTTCTATGTTAGAGACTTTGCAGACAGAGTCACGTATAGTATATGTCAGTTTTGTAAGCGGCTCTGTAAGCCGATGTATTATTATGCATTGTGTTACAAGTTTCAGATGTATACAGATTTTCCTTGATTTGAGAAGAACGAAAAGCATGTTTTTTCTGAGAAGCTTACCTTATGCATTCATGCCATGATGTAAGGGCCCAGTATGATTATGAGGATCATGAGAGTCAGCGGGTTCGCTCGGCCCTAAGTAAGGGTCGGGTGCCCATCACGCCTTAATAAGTGAGGGTGTGACAGTTCCTCTCTGTCATCCTCATTCTTTTAAGACTTATTTCTTTCCCATGCACACTCCTAAATATGTTGGTACCAACCAAGTCAGGAGATTTCTTTTATTCCTTTTTTTTTTGTAGTACCGAACCCAAAAGAAGGGTTGCCTACGTATCTTGTTGAAACAAGAATCAGGTCGGACGTAGTTCAGGAAAAAAAGTATACAAACATTTTTATTAAATTTTGGGATAATGAAATAAAAGCTCTTTTTTTGTTTCTTTTTGTGAAAGAATACTAACAACTCTTTTTTTTACATTTTTTTTTTTTAATAGGAGTACCGAACCCGAGAAGGGCTGCCTACGTATCTTATCGGGATGAGAATCAGGTGTGCGTAGTTCGTGAAGATTTTGTAAAGGTGTTTTATCCTTTGATTTTTTTTTTTTATTTGGACATCTTACTGTAAAAGAGGAGAACCGGAAATTTTGAAATGTGACTTAAAACGGGTATATTTGGTAAAAGTCAAAGGAATATATATTTTCTCTATTTCGTTTCGCTAATTTACCCTTAAGTCGGTCAACATTCAATACAACCTTTCAGGTAATGCAACAGGTAGCACAAAAAATGTACATAATGGCATCAAAAGAGGGTACCTGTCCTAGACGGACTCGGCCCCTATGCGAGCCCCACTAAGTCAAATGCACATGATGCAGAGAAAGCGTATCCTACTAAGAATAGTCATTGCATTGGCTTGTTCTACTAGGTTTAACATCCTGATGGAGTAGGTGTCTAGACTGATTGTAAAACGAGCGGACAATTCGAGTCGGGCGAGGGACAACGTACCAGTAGCAGCGCTTTCCGTCTTTGTTGTGGGTCCTCCCCATCCTAAATATGTGTGACTATAAATCCTTCACCAGGGACCAAGGGCCCACTGGCTTTATCTCAGCAGAAGTGGGGTGCGTAGTCGCAATTCCCGTTTTTGTCGCAAAGTGTATTATTGAAGACTCAGAGGGTGTGCACGAGAGAAGACAATTATATTGCAGTTCAACAATATCAAAGCAGTAAATAAGCAGGCATAGAGCACATTAGTCCCATATATATTTACACTAAAATATCCAAGAAAAAATAATTAACACAAGCCAAACATAAGTCAATATACAAAGCTTGAATTCTGGTTATCCCCAGCTGAGTCGCCATCTGTCACACCCTTTTTTTCCCCATAAAAATAAAAACAAATTAGTTTAAATTTATTTAAAAGGGTTTTTTCCAATTGAAGTGACGTTTTGAAAAGGGATTATTTTATTTATTCAGAGTCGCCACTTGGAATTGAGTTTTGGTGTTCCAAGTCACCTTATTGAATCCCTAATCAAAAGGAAATGACTCTATTTAATTATTGGTCTGCGAAATCAAAAGATCAGGTAAGGAATTTTGTTGACCGGGGAGATCAGGTAAGGAATTTTGTTGACCGGGGAAAAGGTGTGAGGCATTCCCCGAGTCTCGTGGTTCTAGCACGGTCGCTTTATCAACTTATATTTGGCTTAAATTATTTCTTGGATAAAATTTATTTATTAGCTATGCCTATGATTTGCTTAATATTGTTGAACTTTTATTAGTCTTAACTAAGAGACCTCAGCTTCGACATACACCGATCAAAACGCGTCAACGCGATTTTCGATTTATGACTCTGAATATTCTTACCCATGTCCAAGCAAGTACAGCACCGTTATTTTTCTAGCTTAAAATATTGCCTGAGCAATTTTCTAAATTTAAAAAAAAAGGAATAACATATCAATTACTTAAATGTGTTGAAGTCTTTTTTTTTTTTTCCCTTTCTGTTTTATCTATGACTTGAGTCCCAAGACTTTGACTACCTCTCATTATATGCAAGTAATCAAATCCCTCAGCCGTGTACGTTCATTTTTTTTTTTTTTTTGACATTATAAATGCATTAGAATAAATTACTGATGCAACTTTACGTTGAAGATAAAACCAAATAATTTTAAATATGCATGGATTGAGGATAGCAAACACTCAAAAATGAATATTGTGATTAACCTTATTATATGTGGCTAACAAACTTAGCATTATTATATTAAGCATATCACTTTATCCATGCAAATCCAAATATAATAAGACAAACTAATCAACAATTAAATACCCATTGCTGCATTGAACATATCCATAGAATTGGTGCAAAGAGAATGGGATTGGGCTCCTCTCCATTTCTCTTCTCTCTATTTTCCTCAAGTTCTACCTTAGATTAGAGACACATGGCACGGGTTAGAGTTAACGACTAAGATTTAATTGACTAAAACAAGGCCCTAACCATAGTTTATATAATTAATAACTTATCCATAAATTTATTAAAATACTTTCTCTCCCTTCCTATTTTAATATTCCATCTTTTTTTCAATCATGATAACTCTTTAATAGTGATATTTTTTAGAATATAGACAACTCTTTCAGAAATATACAATTACCAATTGAATAATGGGGTCTATATTATCTGAATTAGTAAGCATCATAATTGAAAAAATGGAAAATATCACCCATTAAATAATGGGTCTAATCGGAAAAAAATTAAGTAGCAAAAACTAATCGGGTAAATCAGAAAAGATTAGGAAAAGTAAATAGGAAGAGAGAGAAAGTATTTTAATATATTTATGGATAAGTTATTAATTATATAAACTACGGTTAGGGCCTTGTTTTAGTCAATTAAATCTTAGTCATTAATTTTAACCCATGCCATGTCTCTATTCTAAGTTAACTCTAAATCTTTTGATGGAAAATGGAAAATGAAAATCGTCAAAAATGTAGAAAAGAACCCCAAGTATCGATCCTAAAGTTTCGGCAATTCTGTAACCAAACAGAACCGAAATCGAAACCAACAAATCCTCCAAATTTTTAAATCAATCTCGGACTCAATAAAATATGACATGATAAAGTTAAGCATGAACTTAAAATTCAATTGACATCCATATTTTCCTTCTTGAACGTAAAAATATAATCTTGACCCAAACTGATTAAATTAATGTCACCTAAACTTCTCTGTGGTTTTAATATTTATTGCTAGATCATGTATCAACTAAAGAGAGAAAATTATTTTAGCACCAAGTCACTAAAACATGGGTTTTCAATAAAACTAATGAATTCCAATAACTAACAATTTCATGTTACCCACCAAGAAATATCCATCAAAAATCAATAAATAAAACACACATGAGAGAATAAAACTTGTGTTAAACACGCGACCTAATAAAAATATTTAAAGCCAACGCCATATAACAAACAGTACCCACCGATGTGGTATGCTATTAAACAAACATATTAAATTTAAACTAAGCATTTTGGACTATTTGATACTATTAATAAACTTACTAACTCCTTAGCTAACAGTGACGTGAATTACTGTACGCATTTGAACATATGAAAATAATACACACGAACTCAAGATGAAAGGATAACAACTAATACACGTAAAAGTGTTCAAATATGCGGACATGCATTCTGGGGAAAACGAAAATCATGGACCCATATTTATTTAAAGCATGATTTAACAAATTCGGCGATTAAAACAACTTTGACAAGTAATTAATAATAATAAAGCGTTTAAAACCTTCTCAAGGATATATTCTCCAATAAAACGGATTCACATAAAATATTGAGTAGAAAAGTAATACTTGAACGAACCTTCAAATTCAATTCGATTAATAATGGAAAGCTATATACGTCTACATATTTCCAAGCTAGCAAACGCTAACTTTCAGTTCCATGAACTCGAAAACCGCGAACGAGAAACCCGAACTCCAACTTAACTTTCAAACCACACCTTTTGGCCCCATTGTACTCTCTCTGTATTATTTTTTCTCTCCACGGGTTTTCCTCTCTTTTTTCTGATTTTGTGTATCTGTGCCCGTATGTGTTATGGGTGTATGGGGTTATATATAGTTGTGTATGTTTTGTGTGTTGAAGAGTTTTCAGGGAGTTGGAGTCTTTTTGAGATAACCTTGGTTGAGAGTTTTAAGGATGATGGGTTGAAAGGGATTAGGATGGGGGAAGATGGGATGAGGACGGGAGGTGAGGGGTTTAGGTTGGGGCAGTTTAGGATATACTATTTTAGTTTCTTTTTGTTTATATTGGTTCTTTTTTTTTTTTTAATTAAAGTTAAACAAAGATAAAAGTATAAAAATAAGAAAATTAGCTAATTATTTATAGACCAATGAAATATAGCAAAAATTAAATAGCTAGTTCATAGTAAAAGAATACTAAAATCACTAGCTTATTTATTAAACCCAAATTAAAAGAAAAATATATTTTTTGTATTTTTTCTTTTCTTTCCTTTTTTTGAAAGAAAAACAAGACTTATGTCTGTAATTAGGTGTTCACACCCGATCCAACTGTATGAGTATGATCGCATGAATGATAATCAATGTCAATGAAAATCTATCAATACCAATCGTTCCACATATGGACACATATCACAATATCACGAATAAATCACAATAAGGCAACAAGCCACAATCTAACAACAATACCAAGCTCAAAATTACATATCGCAGTATCATAAAAGATGAGAATGAGTACACTGCATAATATCAATGAATAATGACAACATATCAAATCAATCATGCCACACATGGACACATCTCTTGATATCAGTAATAAGTCAAGTTCTTCCTCTATCCAAGATAATACCCAATAAGTATGGGATAGCAATTTCACAATCTTGCTAAAACGATTAAGTATCAAGTCTAATATCACACACGTGGCAACAAGCCAATAGATCACAACAAGGCGACAAGCCCACAATCAAACAACAGTACCAACCTAGGTAATCCATCCCAAATTCATACCCGAAGGCGTAATATGCTTTCTCTGACAATCACTAACTCTACATATGCTTTGCTAACTTAAGTCTAACCATAAGGTAAGCCGTAACCTCCCTCGATGCAGAACAGGTGCCACGAACTAATCCAGTTGAGCCCTGCCTTTCCTCTTCGGAGAGCCTCAGAATAATTAACTTCAATCAAATATGAATTATATGTTAGAATATGAATCTAAGGATACCCGTATTGCTATAGTTTTAGCCAAAATCCAAAAATGGACCCAAAATAGCCAAACCTGAGCCACAAAGATAAAACTATAATTTTATTGAAAAATTGGGTTCAATATAGTCAAAATAGTACCCTACGAGTTTAAACGAGTCTAACAATACCCATATTGCTATAATTTAATTCGAAACCCCAAAATGAACCCATAAAGATAACCCTGAGCCCGCAAAGGCAAAACTGAAAATTTATGTCAAAATTAGTTTACCCATAGCTTAGTTAGTCTACATCCAAAAATTCCATTCAAAATGCCATCATCTTGATCTTCAAAATCATGATTTTTCCACTTTTCAACTTTTAGGTTCAAAACCCCAATTTTCCCTGATCAAACTCGGGTAAAATTGGTAACCAACGAATATAAACTTAAGGAAACATCAAAATAAAGGTAGACACATACCTCCTCGTTGAGACGAGAATAGCACCGCGAAAACCACCTCAAACGAAGCTCTAGAACTCAAAAAAATGCTCAAAATACGAAATGAACGCAGTCTGATATTTTTATACACAGCTATGTCCGCTATACCGCACACACTAGGTACAGCAACAGATGTCAGCGCTAAAATGACCATAACTTCCTCATACGAAGGAGAAATGCGACGATTCTTTTTGCTATGGCTTCATAATTACGATACGGATCTAATGGTTCAATCGAAACACAAAACAAAGGTCGTTTCATCAATATGGTACCCTTTATGGCCAAAGAACTACGGCGAAAACATCGAATACGAGCACGACACAACCCAAATATATCCGAAACTCTTTAGAATCTCACCAAAAATTTTGGACAAGTCCAAAATCATCATACGAACTTGTTGGAACTTTCAAAACATTGACACGGGGTCATCTTGACACGATGTTGACTGTGGTCAACTCTAACTCTTTAACTTAACTAGTTCCTCCATCAATAACTCAAATCATACCCAAACCTTTCGGGAACCAAACCAATGATTTCACTAAGTCATAAATCACGTTACGGGCCTAATGGAACTGTTGAAATTTAATTACGGTCACGTTTACCCAAAAGTCAACTATTGGTCAAAGATTTTTCACTTTAAGACTCTAGATTTCACAAATCCTACTAGAACTCGCCCGATCACCTCAGGAACCGTGTCACCCATCCTCACGGGTCAAAATCATACTAACAGAACTCGGGGAAGGGTCAACAAGGGTAAATGGGTCAAAAGTAATCTAGTTTAGCCCTGCCTTTCCTCTTCGGAGAGCCTCAGAATAATTAAAGTCTATCAAATATGAATTCTACATTAGAATATGAATCTAACGATACTTAACCGTATTGCCATAGTTTTAGCCAAAACCCAAAAATGGACCTAAAATAGCCAAACCCAAGCCACAAGGGTAAAACTATAATTTTATTAAAAAATCAGGTTCAATATGGTCAAAATAGTACCCTACGAGTTTAAACGAGTCTAACAATACCCATATTGTTACCTCAGGAACCGTGTCACCCAGCCTCGTAGGTCAAAATCATACTAACAGATCTCGAGGAAGGGTCAATGGGGGTAAATGGGTCAAAAGTGCAATAACGACCAAACGGGTCATTACACTCAGGGAAATTCCCGGGATTCTTAGTGTTGAACTTTGGGATTGAGGTCAACCCGAATTAAATAAAGGCCATAGAGGAGATCCCGGAAGTATTAGATGTTGATCGGAAGGTTGGCAGCTTTAAGCCGCTTTATTTCTCGGTCTTCTGAAAAAAGTCATTGATTTTTCTCGTTGCTAAAAAAGAAAAAGAATTTTGAGTGGACGAGCGGGGAATGTCGACAAGCTTTGGGGATTTGAAGAGTATCTTTCAAGTGCGCCTTGTTAGCTAAACCAGCGAGCGGATGAGCGGCTTCTTTTGTACTTGGCGGTATCAGGGTGGCGGTAAGTGCGGTGTTAGTTCGTGAGGATAAGGTATGTGATTTACTATTTGTTCGTTAAA
>NW_026713561.1:0-26500 GCF_029784015.1 Lycium ferocissimum | reverse complement strand
GGCAACATGTTGTAACCCCGGGCCCCAACTCCCCCCGGTGGGCCCCCCTTTTTATGGCACCGAGCACTGGGCAGGCAAAACACCCCCTCCGGAAAATTGTTCGGGGGGTTAAAGTGAATAGATCATCGAAGGGTACGACGCATATGTGGTTTGGGGATAAGCTAGAGGTAGTAATTGATGGTCCTAATTAAGATTTCCAAAGACATTCGAGTTAAGGAAAGAAAGTTGTTAAGGAAGCGAGTCGTATGTCGAGTAACGAATAAGAATTTCGAGTGTTGAACTAATGGTGTATGAATGATGCCCCAAGGAAGGTTATAATCGTCCCTTAGAATAGTATTGAAGTAAGGAACAAGTGTTAAGAAGGTTCCATAAGGATCGAGATCAAACGAGTCGACGAAACGATTCTCGAAAATCGGACAACCTACGGCTCGGACATACCGGCCGTATAAAATGTATGGACCGTATGTCCAACCGTAGATTCATCCGCAGAGCATACTTCACCGGACCCGTATCTACGGCCGTACATAGGGACCGTATAAAACATACGACCGTATGTTGGTCCGTATATCTTAGTCGGGCCCGAACATTAAATTATATAGCGGACCCTTTCTCATTTCATTTTATTTCATCTCCCACCTCCACCATTCAAGAAACCTCAGAGAGTTCCAAACATTTCATCCATGAGAAATCAATGGAAATCAAGGGTCAACAACAAGAATTAGAGTGAATCAAGCCTATGAAACTCCATTAAAGCCATCAAGGTCAAGAAATCCAAGAAAGGTGAAAATAGGGTTTTGTGCAAAAAGGTGTATTATCACTCAAGGTCTATTCCTTCATTATTTAAGGTAAGTTTCATGACCTATTCATGTTGATTGAAGTATTATTAAGTTGAAACACATGGATTGTAGAAGAGTACAACAAATGGGTCATCAAATGTGTAGATAGTGTTATTATTGAATAGTAGTTGAGTTGAATCATGGAAATGAATATGTTGATGTTATGACTGTGTTATAAATGATATTTAGAACATGAGATAAGCATTGGATACGAAAGAATGCGAAAGTGAACTTTAGTCATAAATTATGGAGAATTGGAATAGAATTGTGAAAGGCGGATTATGTAAATGAATGACGATTGTTGTTAGTGATATTGTGATCGTTGTTATGAATGTTGGGAGTTGATATGGAATATGGCGGAAAGTAGTATAAACAAAGGAAATTTTGCCCAATTTCTCTAGCTTTAGTAAGTACGCTCTCATGATTGTCGAACTAATGATGATACGAATCATATCAAGGTATTAACGAGTGCATTAAAAGAGGACGAGCAAGAAATCGAGTAGTTAAACGACAAAGGTATGTAAGGCTCCACCATTCTTTCTAAGGCATGACTCTACGGTATGAATCCTCCTATCTTTCTATACCTTCTCCACATATATATATGTATCGGAAATGATGAGTACGTTAAAAAGGAGCCCCGTATGAGATGAAGTAAGAAGTATGTTATGAGTGTGATGATGAGCCAAGTCTAGAGATCCTAAAGTTACGATACAAGATTTCTATAAGTTAATGACCTTCATATGAATCCTTGCTATTAATCCTTGTCGACAAACTTATCTTATGATGATTAGTCTCTTTCTTTCAAGGCATGATTTTCCTCCGTCTCCACGAATTTCCTAAATTCCCAAGAACTAAGCAGCCTATGTTTATAAATAACCATACGAGAGAAAGATGAGAGATATAGCATTATGAGTACGATAGTAATAGCGACGAGCCTATGACTATAAGGAGCTATAAGATAAAGAAGAGAGATAAGACACGGGCACGATAATTGACGATGATAAGTTAAATCGAAAGAGTCCTAGAGTGAGGAATGACGCCCCCGAAGTCAACGACTCTAAGTATGATTCCATTGATGCTTTCTTGTGAACACTCACCTTAAAAATGTTAGTCCCTTCGAGGTGAGATACGATATCCGATTACTCCATAATGTGATCGGGTTCCACGACCTTACGTCGCCCCGACATGACTATAGATGCTTATGTGTTCCAATATATGATGTGATGATATATGTATATGTGTATGTAATTATACCAAATTATGCATAGAGCCATGATATGCTTATAAGATAATTAATAGTTGCAAATCTATGACATGTGTGTTGATGCTAGCCTACAATGTATGTATAAAATGTTTGATCGATGAGTATATGGTATGTATATGTGTATATATGCTTTGATGACGTTAAGTTAAGATAAAGCCATGATATGTCTATGAAAAGTATGATAACGATAAACATATGTTATGTATGATGATGAATGTGTGATGTGTGTGATGATATGTTTATGACACAATGATGAAAAGGTATATGTGTGATTACTGATTCAACCACACCGAGAAAAGGGCGGACATGACCACCACCTGGGCCGCGTGCGACTACACCGTACCGAGAAAAGGGCGGACATGATCACCACTGGTGGGTCGCGTACGATGGGTACCCGGTGTGAACTAATGATGATGATGTGTACGGTAATGCATGTATGGAAATGCATGTATGTGTGATATGACGATGCGTGCATGATATGACAATGTATGGTGATGTGATAATGTATGTACTATATGATAAGTATGTAGGATAATACGAAGTATACACCGTGATAGCTTATATGATATGCTATGTATAATATATGTGATAAATGTATCCACGAAGTTTATGTCCTCGTCCGTGTCATTATGACTTCCTATAATATTTATTTCTATTCATGTCTTACATACTCGCACAATATTCGTACCGACGTCCTTTTCTTTGGACGCCGTGTTCATGCCCACGTAGACGGAGAGACGCAAGTGCATCCGTAGGAGTTAGCAAGCATTTGCGAGAGCCCTCCTTTATTCCGGAGGTGCTATTTTGAGACATTGTTTTGTGTACATATATTTTGGGCATGACGGGGTCTTGTCCCGTCCATATGTTTAGTATTCTAGTAGAGGCTCGTAGATGCGTATGTGTGGGTAGTATGGTCCCATAGACTTCATATATATATGCAAGTATATGTATATTATTATTTTGATAGCCTAAAGGGCTTATGTTTATACTAGTAAGTATGTTTTAAATGAAAACAAATCATTTTCTGTGATTACAAATGGTAAGAGATGTGAATGAAGGCAGGATAAGACATAGAATGAGTGGTGCTCGGGGGTCAGCCTCGGGTAACCGTCATGGCCCGTAGCTCAGGTCGTGACAAAAGTGGTATCAGAGCAGTTCAGTCCTAGGAAGTGCCTACGAGCCGTGTCTAGTAGAGTCTTGTTTATGGTGTGTTGCGCGCCACGCTAATAAACAAGCGGCTACGGTGGCATTTAGGAAAAATGACCATCGTTCTTCTTATGAGATCGTGCGATAGAGCTAAGTTCTAAGATTTTCCCCTCTCTAATGGTGCGTTTATGATTTCAGTAAAGTCGATGAAAGGAAAAGCTACTACCGCCCAGAAGGGCAAAGCAGTGATTGCAGAAGGGCTGGAACAAGGGCCATCTATGGATGAAGGGGAGAGTGAAACCCAAAATGAGGCCCTATCGCGGATTCCGCGTACCCCGCCCACTTTAGAGGACCAGAGGGAAGCCCTAATTTTAGCTCTCGCACCCCCAGTCCCTCCTCCAGATGCTTCGGGCCAAGAGATGAGACAGGCCATTCTTCTATTGACTCAGTTAGTAGCTGCTCAAGCTCAGCGGCAGGATGTGGGCCACGGTGATAGGGGTCAGAGAAAAAGAGTTAATCCTTCGGAGTCTGACCATGAGTTTAGGGGCACTCCGAGACAACAATTCTCTAGGCACCCAGTTCGTTCAACAACTAGCGCTCCTCTACAGTTTCCTGGACCCAGGTGTGATGGATCTACTAATCCTAGGCTGCCCCAGAGTCTCAGAGTTTCCAGTTCTCGGAACAGGGGTGATTCGAGCCAGATGAAGCCACCTGTGCCACAATGTAGTCAATGCAGGAAGTTACATTCTGGACCGTGCCGCTCGGGTTCAGATGTTTGTTATGCTTGTGCTCGGCCAGGCCATCTTAAGCGCGATTGCCCATCGCTACGTGGTAAAGATAAGGTTCGATCTACGGGAGTAGTAGCTGGCTCTTCATCATCAATACGGCCTCTAAGGCAAAGGTCACAGATGTTAGTAGGTGGTGGTAGGGATCAAAGAGAAATGCCCAGTTTGAGTGAATCCCAGTGTCATACTTATGCACTAGCTGGGCGACAGGATCGTGAGTATCCCTCTGATATTAACCCAGGTATATTTTCATTAATCTCTCATGATATGTATGCGCCGATTGGTTCGGGCCTTACGCTGTCATATATTACCCTCTATGTGATGATTGTGTTGAGGTGAGAAATCTGAGCCAACCCAATAATTTGAGGCGACAATTTTTATTAGTGACCTAGTAATAGCTGGAATCGTGATTCACAAGTAAGCTGATTGGCGGTGTGCGATATATAATAATATGTGCATGTATATATATATTGGAATTCTAGACCGAGTGTGCGGGCACAACTTATGAGACAAGCTCTATTGATTATATCCTTTAATGGTAAGTGATCTTATGTTGCTGAGTCACATATTATATGTGTCCCGATACATGTCCTATTAAGGCATGGGACATGTTTTTATTGGGCTATGTGCAGGTTTGGGATTGTTATGTTTACAAGAGGGGCTTTGCCAAAATGTTTTCGTGGAATCTAAAAGAAATTGCGGGTACCGTAGACAGGATTATCGTGAAGAGGAGAGAAGGCTAGCAAATGAGTGATCGTGGACGGAGTGGATGAGAGCTATATATATATATATATATATTCTAAAGGACAAAGCGGTGCTGAGTTAAGGATAGGATCCCATGCGCGAGGAATAAAGGATTGATTATAAAAAGGGAGGTAATGAGAAAAGTTGAGGGGGAAAGAATGTAAAGGAATAAGTACAGGAATAGAAGGAAGAAGAAATATACGGAATACGCGTGCTTAAGAAATAGTCGTACTACGAAAAAGGGGAGACGCATCTCCTATGAATACCCTCCACCAAGACAGAATGAGTAAAGAGTATAAAAAGGGTTAGTTGGAGATAAGAATGTGACCATGAAATACGAGTTTACCGTACGATGATAAAGTGATGAAGTAAGGCTTTTAGCAATGACGAAATACGACATGAGTATGATTGGGTTCGGAACCAATGTTGAACGCGACACGAAAGTAACGGAGTATGAGGCAAGAAGTGGTGTTAGTGGTATAGGAGACTTAGGCCCTTGAGAACAAAGAAAAGCAAAATGGTGGGTTTTAGGAAAAGTGTAATTGCGATCACTATTAGCCGATTATAGGGAAGAGAGGAATAACGTGAAATGGCAGAAAGAGGGAAAGATGATGCTATAAGTGAATTTTGGGTATGGAAGAAAGGTAAGTGACAGAAGTGGTTGGGTAACTAGACATACTACTATTGTGAACATTCCCATGGGACGAAGGTTGTTAATTGGAGTGAATCTAGACATCGACTCATAACTACCAGATGAGCTAAGTGAAATACGCCCTTGTTCGGGTTGCTATGCCTGTTGTATCATTGATTACGAAATTATAAGAAGAGTATGTTAAGATCTCACACGTAAATTATCGTAGTTATAAATCATGGGAAACGGCCTGGATAAGATGTAGTATAGCAAGGGATATATATATTTGCATGAAATCAAAAATTTGAAGGTGAAGCAACGGATTGGAGAATGGTACAGGCAAAATCCTTAAAGGGGGAGGCGAGTAAAGAGAACCTAAACATAGAGATTGAACGATAGACCCTAAGATGTGACAGATAGGTGTAATGAACGACGATAGTAACGATGCCATAGATGCCAATGACCTTATATGTATATGTGCCTATGTACGACACTAAACCCTCGTGGTCTGGTATACTATGTAAATGCTATGTATATGCAATCAATGCGCGTACGATATGCTAAGCAAATGTAATATATCTGATATGTGTATGATACGAATGCGAGTATGAAACGTTATGGATATAGAAATGTTATGAAAGTGAAAATGTAGGTGAATGCAAGTATGGATGAAAATACTACTACGAACACGAATATGTATACGGATATGGATACGTGTATATGTATAGGTGTGTATGCACACGAATTGCGCAAGAACAACTATGTAACTTGCTAGTATGTATGTTTTACCAATGAAACCAAGTGAGATAGATCTGCAAACCTTGTAAGACTTAATATCATTATTGGGCAAGAAAAAGAATCGACGAGACGTAGAATTTCAATTGAAAGGCTGAGTATCCTTGGAAGTGTCGCCAATGAAGAGCGTTATGAGATTTAGCAAGGAGGGGAAGATAAGTCCCGGTATATTGGACCTTATGAAATTGCGCGCCAAGTAGGCCAAGTGGCTTACGACTAAGATCTACTTCCCGATTCGGAGTCAGTTCATCCAGTTTTCGTGCCTCGATGCTTCGTAAAGGTCTTGGAGATTCTACTAGGATCATCCCCGTAAGCAATGTTCAAGTGACAGAAAAGCCAGCCTATGAAGAAGTACCTATTGCCATATTAGACAGGCAAGCACGAAGGTTTCGAAATAAGGAAATAGCTTCAGTTAAAGTCTTATGGCGAAATAATAATCGGGAAGAGATGACTTGGGAAGCGGAAGAGAAGATGAAATCCACGTACCCGCATTTATTTCAGTCCCCGGAAGAGAACTATGATGAGACATCGAGATTATGAGGTACGTGTGCTTTACTTTCATGTATATGGGTCGTGTGTGGCCAATCTATATTGCTATTGTGTTGTAGCCCTGTGAGGCAATGATATTATGGGTTGTTGTGAAAGGATGGTAACGCCATATTATAGGGGAAACTCTGGCGAAATTTTTCTAGAATTCCTAACGATTTAACATTCGAGGACGAATGTTCCAAAAGGGGGGAAGAATGTTACACCTCGAAAATTCCCCTTAGCGTGCAAAAGGAATAGATCATCGAAGGGTACGACGTATACAAGGTTTGGGGATAAGCGAGAGGTAGTAATTGATGGTCCTAATTAAGATTTCCAAAGACATTCGAGTTAAGGAAAGAAAGTTGTTAAGGGAAGCGAGTCGTATGTCGAGTAACGAATAAGAATTTTGAGTGTTGAACTAATGGTGTATGAATGATGCCCTAAGAAAGAGTTATAACGTCCCTTAGAATGGTATTGAAGTAAGGAACAAGTGTTAAGAAGGTTCCATAAGGATCGGAGATCAAACGAGTCGACAAAACGATTCTCGGAAAAACTGGACAACCTACAGCCAGACATACTGGCCGTATAAAATGTATGGACCGTATGTCCAACCGTAGATTCAGTCCAGTAGAGCATACTTCACTGGACCAGATCTACGGCCAGACATACGGACCGTATGTTGGTCCGTATATCTTGGTCGGGCCTGAACATTGAATTATATAAGGGACCCTTTCTCATTTCATTTTATTTCATCTCCCACCTCCACCATTCAAGAAACCTCTAGAGAGTTCCAAACATTTCATCCATGAGAAATCAATGGAAATCAAGGGTCAACAACAAGAATTAGAGTGAATCAAGCCTATGAAACTCCATTAAAGCCATCAAGGTCAAGAAATCCAAGAAAGGTGAAAATAGGGTTTTGTGCAAAAAGGTGTATTATCACTCAAGGTCTATTCCTTCATCATTTAAGGTAAGTTTCATGACCTATTCATGTTGATTGAAGTATTATTAAGTTGAAACACATGGATTGTAGAAGAGTACAACAAATGGGTCATCAAATGTGTAGATAGTGTTATTATTGAATAGTAGTTGAGTTGAATCATGGAAATGAATATGTTGATGTTATGAATGCGTTATAAATGATATTTAGAACATGAGATAAGCATTGGATACGAAAGAATGCGAAAGTGAACTTTAGTCATAAATTATGGAGAATTGGAATAGAATTGTGAAAGGCGGATTATGTAAATGAATGACGATTGTTGTTAGTGATATTGTGATCGTTGTTATGAATGTTGGGAGTTGATATGGAATATGGCGGAAAGTAGTATAAACAAAGGAAATGCTGCCTAATTTTCTCTAGCTTTAGTAAGTACGCTCTCATGATTGTCTAACTAATGATGATACGAATCACATTGAAGGTATTAACGAGTGCATTAAAAGAGGACGAGCAAGAAATCGAGTAGTTAAACGACAAAGGTATGTAAGGCTCCACCCTTCTTTCTAAGGCATGACTCTATGGTATGAATCTTCCTATCTTTCTATACCTTCTCCACATATATGTATGTATCGGAAATGATGAGTCTACGTTAAAAGGAGCCCGTATGAGATGAAGTAAGAAGTATGTTATGAGTATGATGATGAGCCAAGTCTAGAGATCCTAAAGTTACGATACAAGATTTCTATAAGTTAATGAACTTCATATGACTCCTTGCTATTAATCCTTGTCGACAAACTTATCTTATGATGATTAGTTTCTTTCTTTCAAGGCATGATTTTCCTCCGTCTCCACGAATTTCCTAAATTCCCAAGAACTAAGAGCCTATGTTTATAAATAACCGTACGAGAGAAAGATGAGAGATATGCATTATGAGTACGATAGTAATAGCGACGAGCCTATGACTATAAGGAGCTATAAGATAAAGAAGAGAGATAAGACACGGGCACGATAATTGACGATGATAAGTTAAATCGAAAGAGGCCTAAAGTGAGAAATGACGCCCATGAAGTCAACGACTCTAAGAATGATTCCATTGATGCTTTCCTTGTGAACACTCACCTTAAAAATGTTAGTCCCTTCGAGGTGAGATACGATAGTCTGATTACTCCATAATGTAATCGGGGTTCCACGACCTTACGTCGCCCCGACATGACTATAGATGCTTATGAGTTCCAATATATGATGTGATGATATATGCTTGTATATGTGTATGTAATTATACTAATTTATGCTAGAGCCATGATATGCTTATAAGATAATTAATAGTTGCAAATCTATGACATGTGTGTTGATGCTAGCCTACAATGTATCTATAAAATGTATGACGATGAGTATATGGTGTATATGTATGTATATATGAGTTGATGACATTAAATTAAGATAAAGCCATGATATGTCTATGAAATGTATGGTAACGATAAGCATATGTTATGTATGGTGATGAATGTGTGATGTGTGTGATGATATGATTCCACCGCACCGAGAAAAGGGCGGATGTGATGATACTATTCCACCGCACCGAGAAAAGGGCGGACACGACCACCACCAGTGGGCTGCGTGCGACTACACCGTACCGAGAAAAGGGCGGACATGATCACCACTGGTGGGCTGCGTACGATGGGTACCCGGGTGTGAACTAATGATGATGATGTGTGTATGGTATGGAAATGCATGAATGATATGACGATGTGTGCATAATATGACAATGTACGTATGATGTGATAATGTATGTACGATACGACGAGTTATGTAGGATAATACGAAGTATATGCCATGATAGCTTATGTGATATGCTATGTATAATATATGTGATAAATGCATCCGGGGCGGAGGTTATGTCCTCGTCCCGTGCCATTATGACTTCCCTATCATATTTATTCTATTCATGCCTTACATACTCAGTACAATATTCGTACTGACGTCCGTTTTCTTTGGACGCTGTGTTCATGCCCACAGGTAGACGGAGAGACGGTGCAGAGCCGTAGGAGTTAGCAGCAGATTTACAGAAGCCCTCCTCTATTCCGGAGGTGCTATTTTGAGACATATGTTTTGTGTACATATATTTTGGGTATGACGGGGTCCTGTCCCGTCTATATGTTTAGTATTCTAGTAGAGGCTCGTAGATACGTATGTGTGGGTAGTATGGTCCCATAGACTTCATGTATATGCAAGTATATGTATATTATTATTTTGATAGCCTAAAGGGCTTATGTTTATACTAGTAAGTATGTTTAAATGAAAACAAATCATTTTCTGTGATTACAAATGGTAAGAGATGTGAATGAAGGCAGGATAAGACATAGAATGAGTGGTGCTCGGTGGTCAGCCTCGGGTACCCGTCATGGCCCGTAGCTCGGGTCGTGACAGGCCTCCACCTTAAATTGCAGCCCCAGTGGCCTGCCATCAATCGTGAGCTGCGGCCCCAGCAGCCTGCTTGGGTACCTTATTTGCTGCTATCGCACAAGTCCTCACCATCTGTGAGAGAATAGAAAGATATGTCAGATACCAATTTGAATCATCCAGATACCAGTTGGAATCAATTAGCACGAAAGAAAAAAAGAAAGAATTCAAATTTTCCTAATGTCCCATAGCCTCTTGAGATAAGTACCGATGTCTCCATACCGATCCGCAAGACTCTACTAGACATGTCCTTGTACAACGAGATCAAAGAACCTAGGGCTCTGATACCAACTCTGTCACAACCTAATTAGTCATGAGTGGCACCTACACTAACTAACCTAGTGGGCGAACCATCCCCTTACCCAATTATCAAACCATTTTAAACAATTATAAATTGAATACTAGAATTAAATCATAAAACTGTTTAATCATGCCATCAATAAATGAAAGTGCGGAAATCTAACTATTACAACCCCACAGATCAAACAGTTATCATACAAGGACTCTAAAACATAACTGTTTAAAGAATAGATAACTGTCTAGAACGTAAACAATGTGTCGAATTAAAATAGATATCACTAACGAGAGATCTTCAAGCGGCATGGCATGGATAGGAGCTCACCCTTGGATCTAATCGGGAACAAGCCTCACACTAGAGATGACGTCTGGAAGATGTCTCTGGAACACAATCTGCACTCAAACAAAAAGTGCAACAAGGTAGTATTAGTACAAACACTATGTACCGGTAGATATCATAGGTCGACTAAGATTAGTGTCATGAATACATTCATAAAATCAATAAGATAGGCAGATAGGCACATAATCAAATAATATCATCAATAGGAATCAGCCCACATAGGAATAAGGCAAATCCAACTATCAATCAATCACCGAGTTGATATAAGTTCGGTCACTAGCCAATAACAGAAGTAACATGAGTCCGATCGTAATGAAATAAAATAACGAAAGTATCTCAACTGTATACACACATGCTAAATGATATTGTTTCCCCAAATAGCATGACCTGCAGGGGACTTATGGTGTCGATGTACCAATCGCTCCGGAACTGACCTCGGATCACGAGCCAATAACTAGGCCATATCCTCACCCCCTGTCAAATGTGCCTTTATATATTTATGTCTTTGTATCTGATCACAACATCAATCTTAACGTGTTCTCAGTCCAACAGTCAATATGGAACATGATCAGTCAATAATATCAATGTCAATGAATACAAAGGCACCATGCCACAAGACTCAGATAAATTCACTCAACATAGCATGAATATGCAACCATCTCAATCAATAGGAAGAGTATGTATTGACTCCCTCCTTTCTAAAACACAACAATTCCATCGCAAGTTTCAGCATTTGAAGATATGGCAACAAGCCCACATAATTAGAATTCATACCAACCAATCATACTTTCTCCTATCGACTTTATTACATATAAAATCAACTAACCAAAGTCTAACTCAAGTAAACCTTAACCTACCTAAAAGCCAAACTAGAACAATGCACTTATTCTGCAACAACTTTCCCCTTTCGTAAGGCTTCAGAACGTTCAAAGTCTAGAAATCATAACGCTAGGTGAGTATTGGATTATCTACTCAACAAAATAGCAATGAGGAAAAGAGATCCCAACCATTCCTACCCTATTCCATTGGGAGAACTATCACTACATGTGAATTCATCATAAAATTAACCTCAACCCTCAGACTATTCAAATTCATGGGTTTCCTTATCAGTTCATCCCCTTTCAAATAGTTTTTAGGCTAAAGTTTCCATTTTTATTAGAACCCTAAGTCTCAATATGCAATTTCCACCATAAGTAATCATTCTCATCCTAGAAAATGATACTCTACACTCCTAGATGAATAAACAATAATAAAATCAACAACCCATTCATTATGTAAGGGTTTACTATTTCTAAGGTTTCAATCTTTCATTCACCATTAGAGGACCTTAAGCTAGTCATGGAACTTGAGGAAGAATAGGGAATGAACTACGTAGAGATTATAATTTACCTTCAATGAGGAGTAATTCCCTCTCCTTATAAAATCACCACTTACTGGTCTTCGGAACTGTTATGGTGTTATGTGGGGAATGGGTTTGAAATATGGAATATAAAAAACTGTTTCTTCCTCCCGTTGACCACTGCAGCGGTCAACGTTTCGCTACAGCGGGAATAGTCCCGCTATGGAGGACCTCATTTAATTACCCGACTCCCGCGGCTGCGACTGCCTTCCTGCTACGGCGGACTCGCTACAGTGGTAGTACCACCGCTGTAATAGGCCATAATGACCAGTAGCTCTAGTTTTTCCACCAGTTTTAAACCCAAAATCCCAACACCAGTCCGAAGCCCTACAGACGCAAACCAAACATGCACATATATATAAACACATGCTATGGACTCACCGTGGCCTTGGAATTCCCAACAGAGATCTAATTTACTAAGTCACCCCCTAACAGAAATGAAGACAAGTTCCAAACAATGCGCAACACAACCAACACAAGATTCAGTTTTTAGTTTTCTAACTTTTTGAGTTCCCATTAAGCTCATTTCTATTCTCGAAAGGGTACTAGCAAGGGTAAAATGATCAAAGCCCCCTTAAATACCTAGCAGGTCGTTACAGTGATAATCGTTGAAAATCTCACAATGGACACCATAGTTATAGTGCCTTCAATTCTTTAAAGTGAAAACCACCACTGCCAACCCCAAGTCATTAGTGAGATAGTTCTTGTTACACCTTAGAAAATTCCCCGTTAGCGTACAGTGAATAGAATCATGAAGGACATGACGTATACGAGGTTGGGATAAGCAAGAGATGGTATTTGATGATCCTAATTAAGATTTCCAAAGACATTCGGGTTAAGGAAAGAAAGTTGTCAAGAGAAGCGAGTCATATGTTGGGTATCGGATGAGAATTACGAGTATTAAGTTAATGATGTCTTAATGACCGTCTGAGGAAGAGTTATAATGTCCCTTAGAATGGTATTGAAGTAAGGAACAAGTGTTAATAAGGTTCCATAAGGATCGGAGATCAAACGAGTCGACGAAACAACTATCGAAAAACTGGGCAAACATACGGCCAGACATACTAGCCGTATAAGATCTACGGACCGTATGTCCAGCCGTAGATCCAGCCCAGCATGTCATGATTCACTGGACCAGATTCATGGTCCAACATACGGTCAGTAGATTTTATACGGACCGTATGTTGGTCCGTATATTTCAATCGGGGCTGAAGTGTATTTTATATAAGGGACCATTTTTCATTTCCATTTCATTTCCCACTTCACCTCTACACTTCAAGACCTCTCTAGAACATTACAACCACTTCATCCATAAGAAAACAAGAGAAATAAAGGATCAACAACAAGAATTAAGGTGAATCAAGTAAAGGAAACCCATTAAAAGTCATCCAAGTCAAGAAATCCCAAGAGAGATAAAATAGGGTTTTGGTGCTAAGGGTGAATCACCATTCCAAGCTTATTCCTCTATCATCTAAGGTAAGTTTCATGATGTTTACATGTTGTTTGAAGTATTTATAAGTTGAAACACATGGATTGTAGAAGTGTATAGCAAATGGGTCATCAAATGTGTGAATAGTATTACTAGTGAGTTGTAGTTGAATTGAATCATGGAAATGGATATGTTGATGTTATGAATGCGTTGTAAATGACCTATAGAACATGAAATAAGTATTGGATATGAATGAATACGACGATGGACTTTTAGTCATGAATATGGAGAATTGAAGTAGAATTGTGAAACGCGAATTATATAAATGAATGATGATTGTTGTTAGCGATATTGTGATGATTGTTGGGAGTTGATATGGAATATGGCGGAAAGTAGTATAAACAAAGGAAATGCTGCCCAAATTTCTCTAGCTCTAGTGAGTACGTTTTCATGATTAGTTAGCTAATGACGATACGAATTCTCTTGAAGGTATAAACAAGTGCACTCAAGGAGAACGAGCAAACGATAGAATAGTAAACGACAAAGGTATGTGAGGCTAATCCTTTCCTTCTAAGGCATGAGTCCATATGGCATGAATTTCCTCTTTCATTACGAATGTCCTATCTTCAAGAAGGCTGCGAGCCATTATGCACGAATAGCCATACGAGATAAGAGATATGCTACGATTACGATAATGATAATGATGAGCTTAAATCTAGAGATGCTATAGCCTATGATGTGATGTTCCAACTAAGCTAATGAAGTCATATGAAATCTATTGATGTCAATCACTACATACACTCACCTTATGTTTGTTCCTTCAAGGTGAGGCAGGATAGTTACGAATGCTCATAATGACATCGGGGGTTCACGACCTTACGTCACCCCGACATGACTATACTTGCTTCCAAGTTCTAATGTATGGATTGATGATATATGTATGATGATATTAACTTATGATGAAACTATGATATACCTATGAAATGAATGATAGCGATGACTATGATGAGGTATAACGTACGATGATAAATGCATGATGATATGATTCCACCGTGCCTAGATGGCCGGGCATGTCACCGCTATGGCGGGCTGCATATGATTCCACCGTGCCTAGATGGCCGGGCATGTCACCGCTAAGGCGGGCTGCTATGATTCTACCGAGCCTAGAGGGCCGGGCATGACACCACTAGTGGGCGGCATATGATGGTTACCCGGACGCGGGTTAACAACATGATGATGTATGATTGATATGACGACGCATGTATGGAATGATGATGTATATGTGATATGATAAGGCATACGCTATGGCAATGTATATGACATGCTTATGTATGATGAATGTATATGAAATGTACCTACGATTATATGAGTACGCTGGTTGTATCTCCATCCCATGACTTATGATATGCTTACTATGCTTATTTCATTCCTGCCTTACATACTCAGTACAATGTCCGTACTGATGTCTGTTTTCTTTGGACGCTGTGTTCATGCCCACAGGTAGGCAAGGAGACGGTGCCAATCTATAGGAGCTAGTAGCAGACGTGTGAGCACTCCATCGTCCGGAGGTGCCATTGATTATTCTTTTGGTACATAGATGTATATGTTCATGATTGGGCACGACGGGGTCCTGTTCCGTTCATATGTCTAGTACTCTAGTAGAGGCTCGTAGATACGCATGTGTGGGTAGTATGGTCCCATGGTCTCCGTGTATATGTATATGCATGTATATGTTATTTTGATAGCCGAAGGGCTTATGTTTATAAAAGTAATTACGCCTCATATGATGATATGTGTTATATCCCGTCTTTTTGCATAATCGGAAAATTCGAAATAATTGTGAATTATGAGAAAGAAGGCTATGTTTGAAATTTCCTTAGTATGTGTATGTCGGTTATGGAAACTTGAATGCGGAAACACCGGAGAAGGCCTAAGGGTAAACTTGGAATTTTGGAAATTTGTTTCGGAAATTACAAATTAAGATTCATGACTTATTGGGCTCAAAGAAAATAAGGAAATTGAGGCCCAATTTTTGGAGGGTGGCCGGCTATAACCAAGGCCCAAACCCAAGTTTAATTAATTTTTGCATGTGCTAATTAATTATAAAAGGATCATAAGCCTAGAAGTTTCAAGAGAAATCAAAAGAAATCAAGAAAAAAAAAAGAGGGGAGTGCACGGCTAAGAGGAAAAAGAAAGAAAAGAAAAGAAGAAAAATTCTTGGAGCCTTGGGTTTGATTCAAAAATTTGGTTCTTCTTGAATTCATACTAAGTTCAGGATGCTCTCCAAGTTGGTATAATTTTCAAGGCAAGAAAGAGCTTCTTTTGGCAAGTGGAAGAAATTGGAAAAGGTAAGAATTCTTATTTTTATGTTGAAGGAATTATGTATGTGTTGTAGTATATGTAGAGTATATGGGAATTATGGAAGTATTGCATGCATGGGGTGTGTTTGTGTGTTGGCCGTGGGAAGTAGGGTATGAAGGAAAATTGTTGAACTTGTTAGTATGTTAATTATGTTGTTGTGGTTTTATGAAATAAATGAGAAGTATGAAGAAATTGTGTGTTGAGAATTTTAGTGTGTGGCCGTGTGTGGTGTTGGTATGAAATGAAATTGAATTGAATTATTTAGTATGTCAATTGTGTTGTTGAAGTTTTGTGATGAAGATGGAGGGATAATGGTTTAAGTTAATATGAAAAATTTGTCGTTAAGTTGTTGTCGGAAAGTATATGATTTTATTATAAATTATGTAATTGGGAAGAATGAAGTTGTAAGATGTATATGGTGGTTGTTGTAAACGAAATTGAAGGATAAAAATATGTCGTGAATATTTATGTTGAAATTTGGAGGTTTTGAATGGATTATGAATTTGGTGGAAAATTGGTATATTTTGTATATTTTGTGAATATTTCGTAAAATGATATGGAATGTTTCCGAAATGATTTTGTTGGGTTGATGAATATGAAAATATCAATGTTGGATTGGAAGTGTGAAGTTAGAATGGAAATTATTGTGTTATGACGGAAAAAAGGCTAATTGCGCCATATTGTGTATTTTGTAATACTTGTTGTTGTTGTTGGATTGTTGGGTTGTTGTTGTTGATATATTAAGCCGAGCTAAGTCTCGGGGGTGTTGTATTCATAGGGGAAGTGCTGCCGAAATTTCGGTAGCCAAGTTTAACCCAAAGATTAAAGTGTTAACTTTCATGAATAGTAACTGGTAAAGATGACCATTTGCAGTTTTTGGACGAAACGGGAAGTGAGATTTGACGAGCGTAAGGCGCAATCCAGGTATGTAAAGCCTTCCCTATCTTTCTTTGGCATGTTCTGAGTCTAACAGGCCTGACAGCGAGCCTCGATGACACTTCTGCTTCTCACCATTTGAGATTGAAGTTAGCGAAAAATCTTTCAATAAGATTGAACCAATTTCTCCTAAAACGACCTATAAGTATGCAACTTCCACAAATGGAGTCGAAACACCCTAAAATGGTTATGGACGGCTCCCTAAGGTTTATTATCCATAAATTACGTACTTCTACTATGGTTGGGTCCGAGGTGGGCCCACAAAACCCTGATACTCCCGGTATGACTCAAATTGATCTATTTCTGTCCGTTCTGCAAAAGTAACTCGTGATTATGTTTCCGTCCGCTAACTAATAAGCATTTTGACTCGTCTTTCGAATCGAACATTATTCGACATCCGTAACGATTACGGACACTCGTTCGATATAATCCGACTATCTTTGATCCGATCCGTTTCTCGAACTCGTTTCGCTTTATTAAGTCCGTATGTCGGTCCGTATGCATATGGTTTCTCATTTGTCCGTTCGTGGATACCTCAATGCTTCCTTCAACTGCCGGGCCGGTTCGTAATTCGTGCACTTCACCGCATTGTTCACCGCGTCCCTCGGATGTGCGGGCGGGATACGTCCGTATTCGATGTTATCGATATGATGCGATTATGTGATATTACGGGGATGGCGGCCAGATGGCATTTGATTTGATTAAATACGTCCACCGCGTCCCGTACTACGAGGGGCGGGGATTACGTTACGCGTCCCTTATTAAAGGGCGGGATACGTTCGTATGTGATTGAGATTTGATATACGGTATGTACGTACGTATATGATTCGACTGCGTGCATGATTCGCTGTTACAGTTCTGTACGTCTGATTCGGACTCTGATTCTGTCTGACATATATTTGAGATCTGGTTTTGTCTGAAGGTCTGTCTGTCACACTTCTGTATCTCTGATCTGCATTGTGCCTCCGTCAGCCGCAATTCCTAAATCTGACATAATAAGATTCTGTCTGTACATTCTGTAAGTCTGACTCCGCTATGATTCGTACGTACGCTCCGTAAGTCCGACTCCGCCTATGATTCCGTCCGTACATTCTCGTAAGTCCGACTCCGCTACGAATCGATTAATCCGCTTTATTTCTGTATTTCCGTCTGTTACGATTTTACATATCTGACTCTGGTTATTTTAATTATGTATGTTATGTTTCCGCTTTACATACTCGGTACATCTTCGTATCGACCCCTTGCTTCTCGGGGCCGTGTTACATGCCCACGTGCACGGGACGCGCCGCGTGACGCGCCGCCGCTTTAGGGTCGTCGCCTCTTGCTGTTGGAGAGCTCCTTTGATCCGTAGCTAACACTTTTGGTATATATTTTCTCGTTGTATCTATGTTCGTATATATATGATCATTTGGGTACGGCGGGGCCCGTCCCGTCTTCTCGATTCTCGTTCGTATGTTAGAGGTCTGCAGACATGTTTGTGGGTTGTGGGTTGTCACTGCCCGGTAGGTACGTGCGATATGTGACTTTGTCTGATATAATAGCCCTAACGGCTTCTGTACAGGTTTCAGTATGTATATGTGTATATGTATGTTCGTGCGATGCACCTTATATCTGTATGCATTTATGTATGTTAAACGGGATTAGCAATTTGGTATGTCGGATCTGTTAGGTAGGTACGTATGGGTGTCCAAGTGGGACACCAGTCACGGCCCACGGGGTTGGGTCGTGACAATATGTTTCCATGATTATAAGCATATAGTATAAATGAGAGCAGATAAGTAATAGCACGAATGGTGTTCGGTGGTTAGCCCCGGATACCCGTCATGGCCCGTAGTTCGGGTCGTGATAGTTCTTCTCATGAATCTTTTGCTATCTGGAAGCATAAGCAATAACTCTCTTTTCCTGCGTCAACATAGCACCCAAACCAGAACATGAAGCATCACAATAAACCACAAAATCCATGCCCTCCACGGGCAATGCTAGAATCGGAGCTGTAGTCAATAAAGTCTTGACCTTTTGGAAGCTCTCCTCACACTCATCGAACCACTGAAAAGGTACCTCTTTCTGAGTCAAACGGGTCAAATGCGAAGCAATAGAAGCAAACCCCTTCACGAACCGACGGTAGTAACTGGCTAACCCCACAAAGCTGCGAATCTCTGTCACTGATGTAGGCCTAGCCCAATCTCTCACTGCCTCAATCTTCTTAGGATCAACCATAATCCCCTCTTTTGACACCACATGACCTAAGAATGATACCGACTCAAGCCAAAACTCATACTTAGAGAACTTGGCATACAACCCCTTGTCTCTCACCAACCCAAGAACAACCCTCAAGTGTTTTTCATGCTCTTCTTTACTCTTCGAATAAATCGTCAATAAACACTATCACAAAAGAGTCTAAATATGATGTAGAAATGCCATTCATCAAATCCATAAAAGCAGCTAGGGCATTAGTAAGCCCAAAAGACATAACAAGGAACTCATAGTGCCCATATCTAGTCCTGAAGGCTGTCTTAGGAATATCTTTAGCCCGAATCTTCAACTAATGATAACTCGATCTCAAATCAAATTTCAAAAACACGGAAGCCCCTGAAGCTGATCAAATAAATCATCAATACAAAGGATAGGGTACTAATTTTTTATGGTGACTCTATTTAACTGGCGGTAATCAATCCACATCCGTATAGTCCTATCTTTCTTTTTCACGAAAAGCATAGAAGTGCCCCATGGGGAGACACTCTGACGAATAAAACCCTTACTAAGATCCTAAAGTTGTTCTTTCAATTCTCTCAACTCTGCTGGTGCCATACGATATGGCCGAATAGAAATAGGGCGGGTCCCTGGCTCTAAGTCAATACAGAAATCAATATCACAGACTGGTGGCATGCTTGGCAAGTCCGCGGAAAACACCTCCACAAACTCAAACACTACCGGGACTGACTCCATAGATGGACCCTTTGCACTAGTATCACAGATATGCACCAAATAAGCCAAACACCCCTACCAACTAGCTTTTTTTCATGAATAAACAATATAATTTTATTTAGGGAGGGACTAAAGTTATGCTTCCACTAAAGTCTAGGCACCCCGGGAATAGTTAAGGTGACTGTCTTGGCATGACAGTCCATAATTGCATGATAAGGAGCTAACCAACTCATACCCAGGATGGCATCAAAATCTACCATGTCTAGAATCACTAAGTCAACCTAGGTGCGATACCCATAAATATGACAATAGAAGATCGATAAACTCTATCTACAACCACAAAGTCTCCAACTGGAGTAGATACATGAATAGGGGCATCAAGCAAATCATAGATCGTATCAAGACCCATAGAGAAATATTTAGACACATAAGAGAATGTAGACCCTGGATCGAACAATACAGAAGCCATCCAGTGACATACTAAGATGTTACCTGTAATGACTGCATCTGAGCCCTCCACCTCCGAACTGCCAGGAAAGGCATAACAAAGGAACTCATCTGCCACTAGCCTGTGAACCTCCACGATCAACCTGTCCTGTCAGAGCTCTACCTCAACCCGCTAATTTTCACCTCTACCTGACTGGAATCCGCCCCTGCTAGGCTGGGTTCCTGTCACGCCCCAAAACCCACCCAATATGTGATCGGCATCCGACGTCATGAACAATATCAGAAGAACCTAAAAGATGCAATAACAATACTTGAACCCACCAGGTTTAATATTCGCCTCAAACTGTTTATAACAGTTTATAAATAAATGTAAACAAATCATGAATATATGAATTAAATCAACAGAAGTCTTCGTTAATCAAATACTTAGTCAAATGTAATAACGTGCCCGAGAGTTAATCAATAACTCAATAACTACCCACAAGAATGTATAATATGGAGCTTCTAAGATTAAGGAATAATAGTTTGACTCATCGGGACGCAGCCCGAAAAACTAATATAATGAATAAACAAACAAATAGGGTGTCCCACGAATGAATGTGTGGGCTCACCAAATCAAAGAGAAACAGCAAGTCCTTTCTAAACGCCCAGAGTATCAAGAACCTGCTCTTCTCCATTACCTAACATACCATAAAAAACAACAATGGTATGCCAGAGTACTTCGTACTCAGCGAGTCCCTTAGGGACAACAAGTAATACGAAAATAGAGTACAACAATACATAAAGAAATCAGTCCTGGAAATCATGTGAAACCAATGTAAAAATAGTTATTCAATTTGTGTAACTCAATAAGATTTATCAAAACCGAATAAAGTCTCTTGTCAAGTTACAACTTCAAATATGCCTTTCAATTGATCATGATTATCAATAACAATTCCATGAGAGAATAAGAATATCACACATGCCAATAAAGGCCCAAGAATCAAGCACATCGAAGGGGTGATCGTAGAGGTTCCCTTGTCAAAGGGCTCAACACCGAAATATGTACTTCTCGGTGCTATCCTTCCTCCGGAATAGCTAGGCATAATCACATCCCAGGTAGCGAACCCGAAAGTGGCCACTCTTCCTCCCGAATGGCTAGGCATTATCACACTAGGATCTATAGTGGCTACCCTTCCTCCCGAGCACCTAGGCCAAACACAACAACAAAGTTCATAGCATAGAAGCCGATTCACAATTTATCTCATAGTAGTCACACCATCAATTAACATTAAAGTTCATTATGTCATTACGAAAATCCATAGTTTCATAGATAATCTTGAAGATGTTTCTACTTCTTTAAACATGATTCCATTGTCATGGTTCATTATAAAATATCGGTACCAACAATTAGCCATCATTATTGATCATCTCTTATGGAAGAAAATGATTATGACTTCATATACGTATATAGAGGATAATACAATCATGATTTAATGTAGGTTTGCCCCTTCACGCACCACAACCAAAGCATGACATAGAGTTCAAAAGCCTGAAAGGTTCACCTTTTTATTCAATAAAGAACTTTTAAAAGGAGATATACATTCAAAACAAGATTTCCAAAAAAAAGACATACAAATCACCTTTATAGTCAAAAATGATTTTTTTTAAAAGAGGCATACCTTAAATCCGTTAAAATATGTTAAACTTAAGCTCCACGCTTCAAAGAATCATTCTACATCTAATTGAGGCTTGTATGATTAATAAGCTACAGATATTCACCAACTTCGCAGCTACTGTTCATAGCTTGAAACACATTGTTCCGGATATCCAAATTAGATCTCCACCATTCACATTTAAAGTCTATATGTTGTGACCACTCAGTTAAAATTTGGGCTCGATCCAACGGTTAGATTAGTGGCAAACGCCAATTAAAGCTGACTAGTAGGAGAAAATTCTACAGCAAAAATACTAGGGTTTTGTCTTTAATAGAGTGCATCTAAATCAATCCTATTTAATGATTCTATTGACCATTCAATGTCTAAAACATAATAACAATTCCATATAATCTATCAAATTGTGAGGGGTCTACCTTTTTTTAAAGAAATCCCAATGCCTTAGTCTTGAACCCCTTTAATTGGGTTTTCTTGAAAACCCTAAGTTAAGAATGATGAATTCTTGATTAGAATCCATGGATACATGTTAGAACTGACTTAGGAGGCTTAGAATAGGCTTACCTTGGTGTTCTTGATGATGGGAGAGGGTAGGAGGTCGTTCTAGGGCTTGAAGGAAAGAAAAATAATGATTTGGACTGATATGGATGAATATATACTTTTGGGTCGTAAATTACATGGCCACTAAATACGGTCCGTATTTCATAATATGGGTCGTATTTTCTGGACTGCTCTGCGACTCTTTAGTAAAATGGCCATAACTTTTTGTACAGATGTCTGTTTGACCTCCATAATATACCGTTGGAAAGATATTTGAAAGCTCTACAACTTTCATGTTGAGTTTTCTCAATTTCCCAACGCAAATACCTTAACACTGGCCATAAGTGCAGACTGTCTCAGATTTACACGAATTTAGAAGCCCTTAAGAACTTCACTTTTTGGTTTGACTTCAAAATGGTTGTTTATCACCCGAATGGATTCATATGGATAAACTATCAACTTAATACTAGTTTTCATACATTCACACCTAACTCAGATTTACATGATGTTACATTATCCCCCCCTTAGGATTATTCAACCCCGAATGAAAGTCATGGCTTCAGATTTTCCACTAAACCTCAGATTTCAGAATTTCTAGCGTTCTTTAGTAACGAGGATCATTCTCAGAGATAACATACGACTAACCACATAATGAATACATCATTCAAGCCTAAAAACATGGATGAGGGATTCATACCTCTAATCTAAACTTTCACAGGGAATACACAGTCGAAAGATTCAACACATATTTACAGTAGGGAATAAATGAAGGTAACACATCCTGAGTGACACTATAACAACTAGATAGAACTACGCCCCCTTCAAGTTCATCCCGCAAGTCTTAAGATACGACATAAGTCTACCTCGAGGTTTTAGCAATATCATTTTTTCACTCTATAACGGGTCCAACAAAGAAATTCAAGCCTAACTATTTCTGATTGACAATCTAGAGTTTCATAACACTCGAAAAACTAGTCTATCCCCAAAAATCACATCAAAGTTCACAATTTCTAATTCAAACACATCAAAAGTAATCTCATGACCCTTAACTACAATGACACAGTCTTTATATATTCTAGAAGCGATAACAAGGATACTAGCAGGGGTATTCATAGAAAAGGGTGCCAAGATTTGTTTGATTCCCTACCTAAATCAAGGGTAAAGTACGAAGTCACATAAGAAGGATTTTAAACCTGGATCGATCAACGACTACGCATCAAGAGAATAAATAGTGAGAATACCTGTGACCATAACATTTGAGACTACAGCTACCTCCCTACGAGCCAAATCATGAAGTAGAGCTTTCTTTGTACTAAACAACCTCGGAAAGATAAAACATATCTACACCCAAATAAGAACAACATAGTCCTCACGGGGATTCTAACGACTAGAACACTCAAGTCTCAACAGGAATAAGGGATTCTCTACCTTCATCTCACTTTCCCAAGAGTTAGATACTCAAAAAGGTTCAATACATATATGCTTTGACTAGGAAGCGCCAATATATCAATCTAGATAATATACTACGACAAGGAGGCTAATTCAACAACAAATGATTCAACCCTAACTCACCCCGTACCAAAATCGAGAATACCAAATTAAAGCCTAAATCAACTACATCATCTTCTTAAATCATTATTCCACAAGCGGTTGTTTTGGAGTTTCAAGCCTAAAATACAGTTCTTCCACTAAACATCAAAATAGTACAGATCTTTTAACCCAATAAGAATATAACCTCAATGTACGATAATTCTTAATTCACTACAAGAGACCCTCAATTGTTCCCTTCATCCTAACCGCCAGCACTTGAAACATATCACACCTTAATTATTCCTTTTAGCCTAACAAAATTTCGGCAGAGTTTTCCTTGTAACAAGGACTACTTTTGTTTCTATACCTGCCTTAATTTATCAACAACCAAACCCTACAATGACCATATATACATAACTCCTACAACACAATTTCAATGACTCGGTACCATCCATCAAATTACACATCACAATAATGTGCATAACATAACACCATTGTTCACTTAGTTAGCATCTGCAACATGAGTTAAAGTCATTTCCATAAAACACGAGTAACGAACACGTCAGAATAATCCTAAAAGGAAGTTCAAGCTTTATAGCACAATCTAGAATCAAGAAGAAAGAGAAACACCTAGAATGTCTTGGTAGTCATTCATCCATACAGTGGCCAGTCTGCATGAAGAAGACTCCACTAGACACAAAGACCACGCATACGTACACATCCTATGAAACGTATAAACCTAGGCTCGATAATAAGTTGTCACGCCCCAAAACCCACCCTAGACGTGACCGGCATCTGACGTCATGAACAACATCGGAAGAACCTAAAAGATGCAATAACAATACTTGAACCCACTAGGTTCAATATTCGCCTCCAACAGTTTATAACTGTTACACCTCGAATAATTTTCCGTTAACGTACAGTGAATAGACTAATGAAGGGCAAGACGTATACGATGTTTTGATAAGTAAGAAATAGCATTTGATGATCCTAATCGAGATTTCAAAGATATTTGAGGTAAGGGAAGGAAGTTGTTAATGAAAGCAAGGGATATGTTGTGTGTCGGGTGAGATTTACGAGTGTCAAGTTAATGATGACTTAATGATGTTTTGGAGAAGAGTGATAACGACCCTTAGATTGGTATTGAGGTGTTAAACAAGTGTTTAGAAGGTTCCATAAGGATTGGAGATCAAACGAGTCGACGAGAACGAACTTCGAAAAGTCAAGCATTATACGCAAACATAATCGTCGTATAAAACATACGACCGTATGTTTCAACCATATGTTCTGCCCAGAATGAGGGTCTTCACTGGACCAAACATACGGTCCAGACATACGGTCAGTATAAAATATACGGACCACCGTATGTTGGTCCGTATGTTCATGTCGGGTCAGATCTTAAAACGATACAAGGACCTTCTCTCTCATTTAATTCATTTCATTTTATCACTCCACAACTCAAGAACCCTCTAGAATCCTTTCCACTCTTCATCCACAAGAACCCAAAATAAATTGATGATCAACTTCATCAAACCAACAAAACCAAGTGTATGAAATTCATTAAAGTTCATCCAAGCCAAGAAATTCCAAGAGAAGTGAACTAGGGTTGTGGTGCAACAAGGGTATTTCCACTCAAGGCTTATTACTACGCTATCTAAGGTAATTTTTATGGTGTTTTCATGTTGTTTAAGGTATTGAGAAGTTGAAACACTTGGATTGTAGAAGGAAATAGGAAATGGGTCATGAATGTAAGAATAGTGACATATTGAGTAGTAGTTTGGAATGAATCATGAATATTGATATGTTGTGATTGTAAATAGGTTATGAATGACATTTAGACCATGGGATAAGTATTATATGTGAGAAAACACAATAGTGAAATATGACCATGATTATGGAGAAGTTGAAGTGAAATTAAGAGATATGGATAATGTAGATGAATGATGATTGTTGCTTATAATATAGTGAATATTATTTTGGATGTTTGGGAGTTGATATGTAATATGAGGAAAGTTGTATAAACAAAGGAAACGCTGCCCAATTTTCTCTAGCTTTAGTAAGCACGTTCTTATAATCAATTGGCTAATGTTAATGCGAATTCTCTTGAAGGTAGAAATGCGAGCATCGAAGGAGAACAATCAACCATTGCATTAGCTAAATGAAAGAGGTATGTAAGGCTAGTCCCTTCTTTCTAAGGCATGAATCCATGGCATGAATTTTCCTACATTTCCATGACTTTTCTACACATCGGAAACTATGAGTCTATGGTTATAAAGAGCTTTTCGTAAGAGAAAGAAAAGAGATACGATGCGATCATGATGATGAGGACTATGTGTTGAGCCTAAAAGTTCTAAAGTCCATGATATGTTAAATTCCATAGAGTTCTTGCTATGAATACACAGATGTTTCTACAATCTAATGACCCTAAATATAGTTCCATTGATGTTTTTTCTTCGTGCACTCACCTTAAAATGTTAGTCCCTCCAAGGTGAGATATGACTATTATGATCACTCC
>NW_026713560.1:0-27140 GCF_029784015.1 Lycium ferocissimum | reverse complement strand
ATTTAAAGCATAATTGAAAGCGGGATTTTGAAACTTGACTTTGTAAAGTTTTAACAAATCATATTAAGAAGCACAAAGTGGAATAACTGTTTTATACTATCTTTTCAGAACTGATTTCTTTATGTATTATTATATTTTATTTTCGTATTACCTATTGTCCCCGAGGCACTCACTGAGTACGAAGTACTCAGGCATACCATTGTTGTTTTTGATGGTATGTTAGGTAATGGAGAAGAGCAGGTTCTTAACACTTCAGGCGCTTAGGAAGGACTTGCTGTTGCTGCTTGGTGAGCCCACACGTTCATTCGTGGGACACCTTATTTATTTGTTTATTCATTATTAGTTTTTCGGACTGCGTCCCGATGAGTCAAACTATTATTCCTTTTTCTTAGAAGCTCCATAGTATACATTCTTGTGGGTAGTTGTTGAGTTATTGATTAACTCTCAAGCAATTGATTAACTCTCGAGCACGTTACTACGTTTGACTAAGTATTAGATGAATAAAGACTTTCGCTGATTTAATTCATATATTCATGATTTGTTACATTTATTTTTTAAACTGTTGGAGGCGAATATTGAACCTGGCGGGTCCAAGTGTTATTATTGCATTGTTTAGGTTCTTCCGAGGTTGTTCAGGACACCGGATGCCGGTCACGTCTAGGGTGGGTTTTGCGGCGTGACACTTCCTGTCTTTCATCATGAACAAACGGGTTAGAAAAAATAAGTTGTCATCCTCCTGACGACACTGGGGAACCTGCGTTCACAGAAAAAATGTTAATTTTAATGAGGTCGATGCATGTCGTCGACTCTTGACGTATTGCTCCTTCACTCGCGAGCAATATTTCGTTATTTAGTGAAGGATCGACCATGAGCCCGCGTAATCGCCTTTGAAACCAGTCAATTTTTGCCTTTTGGGGAGTATTATGATATGCATGCCTTGACAGTTATATATACAATAAATTAAACACTTAAGCAAATAATTACACTTAAGAAAATAATTACAAATAAAGCCACACGTATTGAAATCCTTATGGTAAGAACCTATTTGAAATCCCCAGCGGAGGCGCCATCTGTTACGGTTCACTTTTACGCAAGGCATAAAAGCTACTTCATAATTATAGACCCAACCGGAGTACAGAACAATCTGTCACCAAAACTTTACCTCAGGTGTGAGGGTGTTTTTCCAAATCCTCGTAGTGGCTGTCAACTTTGGCACTATTGCCCATTCGGGATCTGCCGACCGTGCAATCACTGAGGCCACCTATTTTCTGACCGGGACTGTATCTTTCTGTGAAATTTTATAGACAAACTCTCCTTCTTCCGCCGCTGTAGGCGCATTGTAATCCTCCCTGAATAGTACTTTATTGATGGCCATCGGAGAAACATCAATCTTCTTTTTGCGCACTACTACCTCATTCATGGCTGGCACTTGAGTTGCGCGCTACCCTTTTTTCTGTGCTTTGAATACAGCAGCCCCATAAGAAGCGTAGAATTCCCGAACAAGAGCCGGGATGTAGGACCCCACAGGGTTTTTCAAAAACTCTAACTTGTGGAAGCGGAGAGTGTCACGTATGCCCAGATACCCATCGAGACCATCGAAGCTGACGTTTCGTTCCTCAAAAATACTTCTCTTTGGGCCTTGCCCCTCATGCTTTGCTAGCTCACAACCGTTGTTGTACAATTCTTTAGACCCCTCCACAGAAAACCAGAGGTCCTGCTCATACACAGCTCTCATCCGGATGTCAGTCTCTCTTCTTTCCTGTTCGCGCTCTTGTTCGCGCTCCTCCGCAGTAGGCTGTCTAATGGGTGGTTGTGGCCGGTGTGGTGGTGTGACAGCCTCTCTGGGTCTACTATGGCTCGACGAACTAGAAGAACCCTCCTCATCAGACGAGGAGGAACTTTCGGATGATGAGGCTGGCCTGCTAGGTGCAGCGGGCTTCTTTATAGCCCTTGTGCCTTTGAGTTGATCTTCATCGCGCAACCGTGAGGTTACGTTGCTTACCGCGACCTTTTCCTCTCGCCGGCAACCTTGGGCAACCTTCTTTCCTTGCCTTGGGTTACCCATACCTGGTGAAGGCAAAGTTAGCTATGATACACAAGAAGCTTTTCAATTATACAACTTATTGGTTGAAGTTCAGGACTCCAATTAGCTCATGTACCGTAACACGGTCGACGGATCATTGACGGTGTTACGGGCCGTATCTTCAACCGTAACTCATTTTATTCATTTATAACACCGGGAGAGTAACACGTTCGACGTACCGTCAAACGTCTTACGGTTCGTAACATCTTACCGTAACGTGACCCAAATTTCCAGAAAGTTTTATGGAAATCATAGGTGTTACGGTATGATGTTACGGTCCGTCAAACGTGTTACGCTCCGTAACACCTTACCATAACGTCACCCAAATTTACAAAAAGTTTTCAGGGAAATCATAAGTGTTACGATGGGGTGTTACGGTCGGTAACACACGTTATGGCCCGGAACACTGAACGTCGGGCAACATTGCACAGATTCTCAGCGTAGCCAAACTTTTTCGTTTAAGCACGAGGCCAAGATTTTTAACTTTATGCTCCTTTGGGTATGGTATAAAACACCAGTTGATCTCCTCACATACCTCGGGTTACTCAGACTTCACTCGGTTTTATCCAAGTTTTCTTTGAAACCTTTTATCGAACAGTTGGCGGGCAAACCAATTTAGTAGTTTCACAAATGAAACTTTCAATCGGGATGCCCTCCGACTCAGTGGGAAACAATGTCCTTGTGCCCACGAGTCTCTCAAACAACAATCATACCAAACCCAACCCCCCACCTTTGTCAAATCCCGTGCAATTATTCAATGGGGATTCAAAATCATTCAAAATCAGAAGTATATTGCATGGTATACGAATTTAATCATGGAAGATCATACCAATCCTATCGATCGATGGAAGACTAGAGAGAGTCAACACATTGTCATACCTGATCGTGGACGAAAATTGGATGAAAAACTTGAGACTAAACCAAAACAGTGATGGACTTCACGAGAACAAATCAACAGCGATGGTAGGGTAATAGTGGAGAGATGGTTAGGGAGAGAGGAAGAGAGGATGAGGGGAGTTATGAGGGAGAGGGGGAGTTAAAAAGAGGGAAAGGTGTCGTTTGAATTGGAATGTAACCGTCGGGTGATGTATTTAAACGTTCCCGACCGTTACGCTTCGAGTTACGGACCGTAACCCAAGGTACGAGCCGTAACTCGTGTTACGGTCTACCCAAACGACCCCGTTTTATGTTTCATTAATGACAACCGCAAATAAATACGTACCCGTAACTCGTGTTACTGTCCGTAATACCTGGCATAACGGGTGCAAATTTTCCAGTGGTTGCCTAGATTTCTGTCAATGTTACTCTCATGCGTTACGGTCTGTAACGCGAATCGACGGTCCGTAACTCAGACCGTAACACTTGTCCCTCATCCTTCAGTGATTTCTACATTTTTTTATCTTGTTACGCTCCATTATACGAACCGTAACATAAGTTACGGGGCGTAACGTGGAGCGCCCTTTCATTGCAAACTTTAGCACTTACTTTCTTTTGGCCTCTTCTGTCATCAGAATCCTAACACATCAGCAAACACCAAAAACATAAAAGAAAACAAAGGAAATATGATATTTAAAGTACTCATAAAGCAGTAAATGTTGGTTTCCTCCCACACAGCGCTTGGTTTAACGTCACGGCTCAACGTGATACCTTAATTTTCAGTTCAGGAATCGTGTTTCAAACGATACCGATCAACCACTTTACCATCATCAATGCATCACTGATAGTGTTTCACTCTTTGGGTATTCACTTTAAAGTCCGAGTGCCATCCCTTTTCGCCTCAATGACACTTCCATTTGGGGAAACACTTACAATTTCAAACCGACCGGACCATCGAGACTTTAGCTCCTTTCAGAAAGAACTTTAGGCGCGAATTGTACAACGGACCAAGTCCTTTGGCTGAAAATCCCTTTTGAGGATCTTCGAGTCATGGTAGTATTTCATCTTTTCCTTGTACAACGTTGCACTTTCATAGGCGTTGTACCTAAATTCATCCATCTCATTGATTTGAAACAACCTCAGCTTGGTTGTTTCATGCCAATCCATGTTCAGCTTTTTCAATGCCCAAAGGGCCTTATGCTCAAGCTTAATAGGCAAATGACATGCCTTCCCAAATACCAACTTATACGGTGAAGTCCCAATAGGCGTTTTGAACGCTGTGCGATATGCCCATAGAGCATCATCCAACTTTTTAGACCAGTCGATGTGATTCACATTGACGGTCCTTTTGCCAAGATACTCTTATCGCTCTGTTGGAGACTTCAACCCGACCACTGTTCCGAGGATGATATGGAGTGGCAACCCTGTGATGCACGCCACAGTTTTCAAGAAGATCAGCGAATGGTTTGTTGCAGAAATGAGAACCACCATCACTAATAATGGCTCTAGGAGTGCCAAATCTAGTAAATATGTTCTTCTTTAGAAAGACAATGACTTTCCTCCCATCATTGTTAGGCAAGGCCACCGCCTCCACCCACTTGGAGACATAATCCACCGCAAGAATATATATAAGGCCATATGAGCTCACAGTGGGCCTCGTAAAATCAATGCCCCACACATCAAAGAGCTCCACCTCAAGCACAAAATTCATCGGTGTTTCATGCTTCCGACCTATTGTGCCTTGCCGCTGGCATTTATCACAAGAACGTGCCAACATATTCGCATCACGATAGATGGCTGGCCAATAGTAGCCACACTCTAGCACCTTGGCTGTAGTTCTATTTCCACTATGATGCCCACCAACCGGAGAATCATGACAAGCCTTCAAAATATCCATCACCTCAGATTCAGCCACACATCTTCTGATCATATTGTGCACAAGTTTTGAATAAGTAAGGCTCATCCAAATATCTGTGAATCTCTCAAGAATTTCTTCTTTTGATATGCCTTCAAATCTTCTCGTGAACAATGCCCGGTTACCAAATAATTGGCAATGTCGGCATACCATGGTACCACATCACTGGAGACTGCCAAGACTCTTTCATTCGGAAAAGTGTCATCAATATCCAGCATATCAATCGGTTTCCCTGCTACTTCAAGTCTAGAGAGATGGTCAGCTACTTGATTTTCTGACCCTTTTCGGTCTTTGACTTCAAAGTCAAATTCTTGTAGCAACAACACCCATCTTATCAACCGTGGCTTAACATCCTTTTTAGCCATTAAGTACTGCCGTGGCGCATGGTCAGTGTGAACCACTACCTTGGCACCCAATAAATAAGCCCGGAACTTTTCAAAGGCATAAACAATAGCAAGTAACTCCTGCTTTGTTACTGTATAGTTCATTTGAGCTCCATTTAGTGTTTTGCTTGCATAATAAATTGGGTGCAAGATTTTGTTGAAGTCACGACTGACCAAGCACAGCGCCAATTGCAAGACCACTGGCATCACACATCAATTCAAAAGGTAAAGACCAATCCGAGGATATAACAATAGGGCTGAGGTCAATTTTAACTTCAACTCGTCAAACGCCTTGAAGCACTTCTCATCAAAATTGAATTTGGACTTCTTTTCCAAAAGTTTGCATATTGGATTTACAATTTTGGAGAAGTCTTTGATAAATCTTCTATAGAATTCTACGTGCCCCAAGAAACTCCGAACCCCTTTTACTGAGATGGGTGGAGGGAGTTTTGAAATCACATCGATTTTGGCTTGGTCAACTTCAATCCCCCTTTCGAAAATCTTATGCCCAAGGGCAATTCCCTCTTTTACCATAAAATGATGCTTTTCCCAGTTGAGAACGAGGTTTGTCTCCTCACACCTTTGTAGCACCCGATCAAGATGGTCTAAACATTCATCGAATGAATCTCCCACCATAGAGAAATCATCCATGAAGACTTCAAGAAAATTTTCAACCATGTCAGAGAATATGGACATCATGCATCGGGCCGGAAAGTAGCCGGGCATTGCAAAGACCAAATGGCATTAGGTGAAAGCGAATGTCCCATAGGGACAAGTGAAAGTAGTCTTTTCTTGGTCTTCCAATGCAATGTTCATTTGGTTGTAACCGAGTACCCATCCAAGAAACAATAATAAGACCTTCATTGCCTAGCCGATCAAGCATTTGATCAATAAAAGGCATAGGGAAATGATCCTTGCAAGATGCAGTGTTCAACTTTCTGTAGTCCATACAAACCCTCCAACCGGTGACAGTTCTTGTAGGAATCAACTCATTTTTAGAATTAGGGACAACAGTGATGCCCCCCTTCTTTGGCACACATTGGACTGGACTTGCCCATGGACTATTGGCAATCGGGTAAACCACCCCAAAGATCTAGCCACTTAATGATCTCTTTCTTTACCACCTCTTGCATCGGTGGATTCAATCTTCTGCGATGCTCAACACTTGGTGAACTTTCGTCTTCCAACCGGGTCGGTCTTCTCATCAATTCAGAGTGAATCCCAGGATGTACGCAATAGTCCAACCCAAACCTCTCCAAATGTTTCCTCAAAACTCGATGAGTCTTTGAGTTTGGCCCTCATTCGAAGTTGATGACACAATGAGCGCGAGTAGCATTTGCTCCAAAAAACTCATATCTAAGATGGGATGAAAGTTGCTTGAGCTCCAACTTCGGCCGCTCAATAATTGAAAGTTTTGCTGGAGGAGTTGTTCGCTTCTCTAGATCAAGTGACAATTTCTTGGGCTCATAAGAGTAAGACCCTGCACGGTGAGTGAGTTCACCGTCTCAATATATCCCTCCATTTCTTCTGCATCAAAATTGACCAAGATGGCTAATAATGCTTCACCCAAGCATTCTTCTTTCATCTTGAATTCTACTGCTTCATCCACCACATCAAAAGAATTAATGACTGAAATACTTTGATAAAGACTAGGCAATTTCATACCCTTGCTGGCGTGAAAAGTCACCTTCTCATCATTAACCCTAACTTGATTTCATTCTTTTTTGAATCCGCAGCCCTCCCTGTAGTAAGGAAAAGGTCTCTCCGAATAATAGAAATTTCTTGATCAACAGCACAGTCAAGAATCACGAAATCTGCCGGCAGTAGGAATTCCCCAATTTGAACAAGAACATCATCAACTACCCCAACTAGCCTTTTGATCGATCTGTCAGCCATCTGCAATCTCATGGTAGTGGGCCTTGGCATCCCTAATCCTGATCTCTTGAAAATCTCAAGGGGCATAAGATTTATGTTAGCCCCATTATCACACAAAGCCTTGGAAAAATCCTGCTACCCTATGATGCATGGTATGGTGAATGCTCCAGGATCTTCCCTTTTTTGCACTGTGGTCTTGGAAATAATAGCACTGACGCGATGAGTGATACCCACAGTGTCGTGTTTCAATGGCTTCTTCTTCTTTGTTAAGAGATCCTTCAAATACTTAGCAAACCTGTGCATATCTTGGACGAGCGTCCATGAAAGGAATGTTCATCGTCAATTGCTTAAGTTGATCATAAAATCGCAAACACTTGTCATCTTCTGTTTTTCTCACTAGCCTTTGAGGAAAAGGCAGCGAAGATTTGAACAATTGAGTCAAAGGGAATAGAGCGCCGTAAAAGTTTTGCCTTCCCCTTTTCATGTTTTTCTCCTTGTGCCTTAAGATTTTCAAGATTTTGTTCCTCTTCAGCTATAATAGGGACTTCCTCCTCTATTTCTTCCTCCACAATAACATCAGACACATTAGGTTGTGTCTCTTCTTCAACAATTGGCTCAAGATCAATCACCTTTTTATCAGCACCTTGAAGTATTTTTCCACTTCGGGTGCTAATAGCAGCTACATGCTACACAAAGTTCACCCCACCACCTTTTGGATTTGGAACGGTATCACTTGGTAGTTGTCCACATTGAGGAGTATGCACTTCTCTGGAAAGGTCTCTGAATTGCAATTCAAGCTTCTGAATGGCAGCTGAATGAGATAGTTGGACCTGAGACATTCCCTTTATTGTACTTTTAGTTCTGTCCTGGTTCATTAGCATTTTCTGCATCATACTTTTCAGCTCCTCTGTAATCATTAAGCATTGCTAGCAGAGTTGCTAGCTGAATTGTCTCTCCACTGTTGGGAATTCGATGCTTGCCCCTCGGTAGAATGTAAGGGTTAGAGCTCTTGTTTCCATAATTGTTGTTATTGTAATTCCCTGATTTGGATTTCCCTGATCATTTCTGCTATAGTTGTTCCCTTTCAATTGGTGTTGAGGCTTTTGCCATGGGTGATGGCCCGGACCTTGATAATTTTGCCTTTGATAACCCCCTTGGGAGTTGTTGACATAATTAGCATCTTCATAATGTTGTTGCCCATCTTGGTACATCCCCTTAGGGACTTGATCCATCCCCTGTGGATGAGGTGGTAACTCCTCAACAAAGATTTACCCCTAGTGCATCTTTTTCTGCCAACTTCTTTGATAACAGATCCATCGTGATTTGCAATTGAGCAAAGGCATGATTCCTCTAGTGGTTTTCTTTTGCAACAACAGCTAATGACGGACTACCATAAGAGAGACTCTCATTATCAGTTGAATGCCAAGCTTGATTATGGGTGGTGAGTTTATCAAGCAAACAGGTGATGTTGACAAATGACTTGTCCATGAAGTATCCTCCCACGGCAGTATTGACAGTATCTGATTCATTGTATCTAAGCTCTTAGAATTTCTCGGCATCCGAAAACCCGTGAGTTGGAGATTGAGCTAGATAGTACTTGAACCGCTCCTATGCCGAATATAATTGTTCCCCCGGGAGCTGTTTGAACTCAAAGATCTTATCTCGAAGTTCAGCCTTTTTGCTCGGTGGAAACCATTTCTTCATAAATGTATTGGCTAGCTCGCTCCAGGTGTGAATAGAATTGCTGGGAAGCTTTTCATACCATTCCCTTGCTTGGCCAGCCAAGGAATATTTGAAGACCTGTAACCGAAGTGCATCAGCAGAAACAACACCTTGATATTGTTGAGCACATGCGTGCAGGAAGTTCTTCAAATGTCGAAGTGGACAGTCCTCCGAATAATTTCGGAAATAACCTTCAAGTTTCAGCAGCTGATAGATAGAACTATCAATTTTGTCACTTGGAGCCCACCTTGGTTTCCTTGATTTCGATTATGTCTTCCTGCCATGTTCACCTGGTTCACCAAAATAGCAAACAAGGTGTGATGGAATAGAAAAGTTTTAAAGAAAAGTACACAACAATCAGTAATTTCAAAACCGTATTCCCCGGCAAGATAGCGCTAAAATTTGATACGCTCAAATTACACCTATGAGTGGCGTAAAACGATCGTTATCAAATATAATAACCCAAACAAGGTTGGGGTCGAATCCCACAGGAATATGGAGAAAAGGGTACTAATTGTATGCGATACTAGTCTTTAAAGGCTTTAATCCTATTCCGAATAGTTTGAAATATTTGTTGTGTAATGTAAATGAATACTTTGACTTGAATTGTAATTAATGCAAGAGAGAGACTAAGGTTGTGTTCGCAGCTTTAATTAGATATTATACTTCAGGTTTCAATGTCATATACTTCTAATGGTTGTTCTAAGAGTCTGCACTCGATCTCTTAAGGACTTCCTAATGTTTCCCAACAGTTAGGCCGTATTTCCTCTTTATGATTTTTCCAAATGCGAAAGAGTTGAAATCGAAGAGCGACCGATAATGCGAATTAGACTTGTTCTTATTCCTAAGTTAGTCTATTAAACGAGGGCTAACGCCCCGAGTCATTGTTATTCAATCTTACCAATGCTAACTCTCTTTCCCAAGAAAAGTTAGTATAATGGCTTAGGCTAATGCTTGCAATCATTACCCAACGGTAAAACATAAAGATTGAATAAATACCACCAAACATTATGCATATATCAATAGTAGAAACCCATTCACATAATACCCATCATAGGGTCCACAACCTTAGAACTAAAATTAGCTACTCATCATTTTGTTTAACAAAGAAAGCTTAAAAGTTAACATAATGTACTTACAATACTAGTATAATGTGGAATGAGGGTGAAGTTGATGCTTTAAATGCTCCAACAACTTCACAAATATCCAAGGCTTAAAGTTAATGCTCCCCAAAACATCTGAATGAATTGTTAAAAACCTAGCTTTAAGTATTTATAGGGCCAAAAATCGCTCCAAAGTTCTGGACAAAAACACCCTTCACGGCATCGTTACAGACCGTAACACAGGTTATGGTCCGTCCTTTGTCAGCTTGATATTAGGTCAACCGTTACGACTTCTTTCGACGGACCGTAACACAGGTTACGATCCGTATCTTCCAGCGGATCATGGCTTCAGTCTTCAGTGGCCAATGTGTTACGCCATGACGTTACGCCCCGTAACCTGCGTTACGGGCCGTCCTTCTGGGCGTAACATATGTCAATACTTAGGCTTCTTACTGGAAATTTCCTTCAGATTACGGTACACGTTACGGCCCGTAACATGAGTTACGGACCGTCCTTTTGAGCGGCACGTATCTGGATCTTCCTCTCAGGGTACGGACCACGTTACGGTCCATAACTCGAGTTACGGACCGTCCTTTTGCTCCAAGTTGTCCGTTTTTTCAGCATTTCTTATCATTTCCGTTCCTTAGCCAACCAACCCTACAAAAAAGCAAAATAACATAAGAAACGATGTAAAAACACTTAAAAACAAGCAACACTTCTAGTGAAAAAGACACAATATGTGCCGAAATTCACGGCACATCACCAGAGCTAACCCACTGGGCACCTCTCATCGTACATTCACATTCATCTCTAGGTGAGCCACATGGCCTATTAACAATTCTATGCCTCAATAATACCATTTCCAACGGCTAAAGCACTTTTATATATCAACGTCAACAACTATGCCCATACATATATACACAAGCCAGCGAGGCTAACAAAATAATATACCAAAATATGAGCCGACAAGGCAAAAGACATCTACTATACATGACTGTCTACGAGCCTCGAAGAAGAGTATGAATATCATCATAAGGACGGGACAGGGCCCCGCCATGCCCATACATATACACAAAAGAATAATACCAACGGCTGCAGCTCCGAATCAAATAGAGCTCCTCTATACAGTCTCTGAACAAGCAGTCTATGGGTCAAGTCTATCTCCCTGTCCACCTGCGGGCATAACGCAACATCCACAAACAAAAGGACGTTAGTACGAATAACGTACTGAGTATGTAAAGCATAATCAACAACATAATGGAAGCATGAGAAATAACATAAGATAGGAAAGTCATGGAATGAAAGAGTCATTTATAACTCTAGGGACGTTCATCATATTTACTTACCCTTTTTCTAATGGGAAACTTCCATTTCATACAACATGTAGTAGTATCATACCCGACCATAGAGGTTCGGTGTCTTACATACCCGACCATGATAAGGTTCGGTGTTATACATACCTGGCCCTACCAAGGCTCAGTGTCATCCGTACCCAACTGCAGTAGTGCGCGCGGGATTAGATATCATACCCGGCCATATAAGCACGGTGTTCTTAGTAGTCATACTTTAATATATAATTTTTTATACATAAGAGTACATACATGTCCTCAACATCATCATCGTCATCATCATTTTTGTCACGACCCAGCCCCGTAAGCCGTGACTAGTGCCCGAGCTGGACACTCGTATACACACCTGTTAACTATAATCAATCCACAACTAGCATAATAAGGAACTCATATATAAAAAGGCAAGACGTCGTCTCAAAACTGTCGCATATATATATATATATATATATATATATATATATATATATATATATATATATCACGCAACCCGTCTCTGGGGAGTTACAAACATCAACGTATAACATCGCACACAAGCCGCAGGCCGTCATAACATAGGAACGTCCCAGCCATACACGAGCCAACAAGGCTACCATAACACACGGTTTCCTAAAATATATATATATATATATATATATATATATATCTACGCAAGCCGACAAGGCTCGCCATTACACACAACATCCTAAAACATATATATACGCAAGCGACAAGGTCGCCACTATGAACGGGAACGCCCCAAAATATAAGTCATACGTACACAACCGAACAAGTAACTATATACAACCCACACATATATCTACGTACCTTAAGAGTGACAACAAAAGAATATATGACGGGGATCAGGCCCCGCCGTACCCCTGGATAAACACATATATACAATAAGAGGATCTGTACCAAAATCTAGGCTCCGGGACTGTCACGACCCAGCCCCGTAGGCCGTGACTAGTGCCCGAGCTAGGCACTCGTACCCACCTATCAACAATACTCAGATCATAGCAAGCAAATTAGGAACTTATACATACAGAAAGGCACGACACCGCGCACATATATATACATAAGTCATACAAATAACCGGAGGATATACAGAACACAAGTACAACTGAACAGTGCTACCCATAACCCACGTTCATGTCTACAGGCCTCTAACAGTAATAACAGAACCATATGACGGGACAGGGCCCCACCGTACCCTGAATGAATATATACATATGGAACAAAAGAGTCTGTACCAAAGTCTGGGCTCCGGACAAGGGAGCTCTCCAAAATAGCTGAGTAGAGATCCTAAGCTGGCGGCTCACCCAGACGAGTATCTGTACCTGCGCGGCATGAAACGCAGCCCCCGAAGAAAGGGGGTCAGTACGGAATATGTACTGAGCATGTAAAGTACGGAATACAATAAAGAGAACCATAACCGAACTGGAATATATCGAAGTAAGTATAGTAATCGGAAAATCAAAACTTGCCTGTGAATCATATATCATGCATGTCCATATCATATCCTCAAATCATTATGTACATATAGCATATCCGGCCCTCCAGTGAGGGACTCGGTAAATAAAACCATATAAACATCATGTATAGTAATCACGTAATCATATGCATATGCGCGCACCCGCCCTCTAGAGCGAGGGGACTCATGAATGTGATCATCAAATGCCATCCCCGGCCACCATCCCCATGTCATCACATCATCATATCATCATATATATATGTATATATATGCACCCGCCCTCTCTAGTGAGGGACTCGGTGAATAATGCAACGAGATCGTGCACGTATACGTACCCGGCCCGGACTCTGAATGACATATCGAGTTGACGAGCGTAGTAGTGAGAAACTATATGCACATAAATCATTCCAAAGACTCGATGAAGTAAAATAAATTAAGCAGCAATCATTTGGAAATCGGGACAATAGTTATATCAAATACCTTTCGACGTCACTCGAACATGTCAAACCGACTTTAGAAATCACAACCACGTGTCGAAACATATACATAACAATCCTTATTTTTAAACTTGGCAAATAATAAATAGTCATACTTTGGAGTCTAATACAAAGCATGTTAGGTTCTTTCCAACAACCTTTAGTACTATACAAAGAAATGTCTCGGGGCCCACGGACAAGTACCAAATCGATCCGGGCCCGCCTATGGAAGCTAGGATCATCATGCGCTACGGAACCTCCTACGAGCATATCGAGGCGATCCGAGCCCTTCTGTGAAAGTTATGGTCGTTCGTAATTTCGGGATCCTTTTTAAAAACAACTTCTTCAGGTAACACTTGCAATTTAATCATACAAAGGACACAAGGAACATAACATGACTTATATTATGAATGTAATATTAAGAAACGAATAAAAGGTCGTGAACACGCTCGGATCGCAAGAATAGAATTACCCCGAGGCTCGTAGGATATTTCCCTTACATCTAAGACATGCCAAATAAAGAAAGGGTGAGCTTTACATACCTCGGTCGCTCCCTAGGTGTCACACCCTAATTTCCGATAGGGCATGATGGGCACCCGACCCTTACTTAGGGCCGAGCGAACCCGCAGACTCTCATAATACTCATAGCCATACTGGGCCCGCAAAGCATAACATAAGCACATAAGGAAAACCCCTTTTTTTTTTTTTTTTCTTTCGACAAATCAAACATGTTTTTCATCTTTTTCAAATCAAATAAAACTCGTAACCATAACAAATCAGAAACACATGAAATTCATAACACAATGCATAATGATACAAATGCTTACATAGCCGCTTACAAACGAACATCTCATACACACGACACTCGTCTCGCAAAGTCTCTAATATGAAACACTCTCACAACATAAATACTCGACTCGGTAGCACTCCGGAGAAAGCGAGCTCGCAATCCAAATTGAACATCTCGCTTGCTAATATCCTCTACTCATCCGAATACACCCGCGTGGCATGAAACGCAGCCCCGAAGAAAGGGGGCCAAGACGACATATGTACCGAGTATGCAAAGCGTAATATACAAAAACCAAGATCATAACCGTAGTAAGAAGTACGGAAAGTGAGCACAATAACCAAATACCAAAGGCTTGTATCTCAAACACAAATCGTATCCCAAGCCATAACGGACCGAGTGACATACGCAAATAATCATCATACTCATACCGAAACACATCATAACCTGTCATATGAGATAACATTAACCGATGTGGGATTTGCCTAAACCAATGTGGGATTTGCCTAAACCAATGTGGAATTTTGCCTCATCATTGGGTTTGCCCCACCACTGGGTTTGCCCCACCATCGGTGAACAAACTCATCGTATCATCATACATCATCACATATCATACGCGGTCCAAAGTGGGACCCGGCGACGTAACGTGGTCGCCACCCTATCCGGCGCCACAACACAAGATAACACCGTACGTTTTAAATCTCCGTATCCCCATCACACATCATAACGCCAAACACAAGATAACACCAAATATAAACGGAACCCGGCCCTCTAGCGAGGAGCTCAGAATCGTAACACAAGATAACACCGAATATATCATAGTGCGTACGATAACATACCACCGCCCGGGATCCGGTGAAAGAGGTAACACAAAACGCACGAGCGTATCGTAAGTAGCCATAATCATACAAATCATCATTTCAAACTCAACCGAATAACCAAAGCGAACTATTGGTTCGAAACCGAAACAGTAGTCAAATCAGATTTTCTTCCGAATCCCCCTTGGGAGCATATCAATTCGAATTTCAAAAACCATATTTACGTACCAAAATCATGTGCATAAAAATCCTTATTTCAAACTCAACCGATAAATAAGTAATCATACTTGGGTCGGAAAGATAGTCATATTGGTTCTTTTTCAAAAATAGGTCATTATAACCAACATAGAAAAGTCGCGGGACCCACGGACGAGCGTCAACCCAATCCGGGCCCGCCTATAAGAATCAAAGTCCTTACTCGTCATAAAATCATTTGCGAAGGAATCAAGGCGATCCGAGCTCTTTTCTTGAAAGTTACGGGCTGCTCGTAGTTTCGAACTCGTTCAGAACAAATCTCTTTTTGAAAAACAAAATTCTTTTTGAAAACAAAACTCTTTTGAAAACCTTAAAAATTTAATCATACAAAAGATATAAGAATCATAACTCAACCGCATTAAGGATACGAATATCAAGAGACGAATGAGAATCGTTTACGAGCTCAAAGCAATCCAATACCGTTCATGAAAGTTACGAACATTTTTAGACGTAAGATCCTTTCAAAGTAAAACCGTTTACACAACTTTTCAAACTCAATCATATCAAAGACATACGAACCACAACCTAACCATACTAAGGATGCCAACATCAAAAGCAAATACGAATCACAACCATACTCGAAAACCTAAGAATGGAGTTACCCCGAGGCACAAATCATGTCATACCTTAATCCCGTCTAAGACATGCCAAAAGAAAAGAAGTGGTAAGCTTCACATACCCGGTTTGCTTCCTAGGCTAGTCCAAACGTAAGTCTTGTCTTCTCAAAATCTACAACAACATCAATAGGCATCGAACATTAACCATGAGCGTCAAAGAATTCAATTCCAAGCCATTACTTTTATTTACGTAAATTTGGGCAGCACTTCCCCTATAAATGCAACAACCCCGAGATTCAACTCGGCCAAATTCAACAACCATGCCAATAACCATCTAAACGACATTAATAATCAATCTCAAACGCATTCTAACATTTATAACTCCTTTCTACATAATTCGACGACATTCTTTTTATATTCAATTCAACTACATATGTTCGAACCAACATCGACGATCACATGTCCAAGTACTAATCCAAATCATTCAAACAAGATTTCAAGAACACTTCTGACAATTCACAAATTATTCAAATCAGCCCACTCAACATACAAAATGCCACCCGAAGCACTCCAAGTTCAAGAAAACATCAACAACACATTTCTTTTCTTCCAAATTCATAAACCATACTAACAATCCATACTTTAACAACATTAATCCCATAAATTCAAGAAACTATATTAAAATTACATTAGCTTCTCCCACAACCTACAAACGATTCCAACTTCCATTTAAATCATTAAACCATCATTTTCATCATAAAATCCATACAACAACAACCAAAACATACTAAATAAAATTTGTTCATTCTTTGCCAAACAAAACAGTCCATTTTCGGCCAGCCCTTCAACACACAAATTTCAAGATTTTTCATCAATTTCCTCACACTACAACACATTTAAACCATCCATAACATATGAAAAGAGGATTAAAACTTACCTTCTTCACTTAGTTCTTCAACATTTTCTTGTTCCCATGCTCCTCTAATTCCAAATGAAATTATATTCGTGACTATGCATTGTCCGGACTTCGATTGGTACTTCGTTACTTGAAATTTCACTCAAAATTCTCATTTTGTGAGGTATATTTGCTCCCTTTTTGTGCTGAATTTTCCGGGAATTTTTGGAACTTTGGCTGAAAAAAATGAGATTTTTGTCCCTTAAAACGGAATGCTGAAGTCGATTTTATCGTAGCTACAGGTCGTAGCAAGATCGTAGCGATACCGTAGCGGCAAGACAGTAGCGGTCCGCGGGAATGCTGTTTCTGCGTCGACGCTCAGTTTGTAACATCTATAATTCTCTACTCCGATGTCCTATCAATGAACGGTTTGTTGCATTACAAACTAGACTCGACGAACTTCATTTTAGGACTTTGAACCACCTTAAAACTCCACATATACTATGAGATATGCGCCTCCAAAGTTAACTAAAATCCATCCCGCGTTTCTCAAATTTTCGTCGAACTTATTTTCTTCAATTTGTTCAATCCCGAAATATTCTGAAATTCTCCATACATGATATTTATCACTTATTACACTAATAATGTCCATGTTCCCGTGTTTCAAAATATTCTTTCCCGATTACGACTTACGAGATCGTAATTCACCCTTTTTCTTCGTTGTTACGTACTTTCCATGGCTTGTGCCTTTCAAAACATCCCATTACTACGATGAGGTACATGTCAAACTCATGCTCTGAAAACGCGGGGTATAACATCAGGCTAATCCAACTCAAGTCTCGGCTCTCCAAGGTCTACATAATGTCAATAGATATCGAACACTAGTTGAAGACATTTAGGAATTCAATTCCAACCGAACATCAAATTCTACGGAAATTTCAAGCGGATTTCCCCGTAAATACACCAACCCCGAGATTTCAACTCGGCCAAATTCATCAACAACAACACCAACAACCAAACTAGCAACATTAATATTCAATTCCGACGCATTCTAACATTAAATACACTTCTTTATTAATTTAACAACATTCATTATTTTCCATTCAACTACTCACATTCAACCAATATCCATATTTTCATGATTTTTGTTCATTTCTACATACTACAACATCCACAAACCATTTATAACATGTAAAAGGAAAGATTGAACCATACCTTCTTCACCCAACTTCTTCCACTCGGCTAGCCTTGTTCTTGCAAGAATAAGAGCTTTGCTTGTCCTAACAACTATCTCACGTTAAAGAGCACCCTTCAATTGGTAGAATAACTAGAAGAAATTATTTTTTTGGAAGGGATTTTTAATCTTCAATTTTCCATAGTCATGGCCGAACAGCCCCTATGTTTCCTTTCCCAATTTTTCTTGAAATTTCTAGAGGTGAAATGATGAAAATGATCCCTTGTCATCCTTTTATTTACCCATATTAGCCAACCATGTGACCGGCCACATGGCCCTTTATTTCTCCTTTTTTTTTTTTTTTTGTTGAATTTTCAACTTTCCAAAAATAGAATACTTTCCAAAAATGGAATTGCCCCCAAATGCTTCTTTAATATTTCCATGCCCATAAAATCATACACAACTTATGCTTTTAAGACAACAAAAATCTCTACCTCGTATCTCGGGATGGTCTTGTCCTTAACTTATCGGTGTTGACTTGGGGGTTTCCCTTTATTTTTAATTCGGCCCCTTTTATTGTCCCTTAGCTCAAATCTTGCTCTTAACTTTCCGGTCACACCTTATGTCGCAATCTTTACAAAAATAAGCGGAGGTGCCCAATTTAGCCCAAAAATACCTTAGCATGGCTTCACTAATCCTTACGTTTTTACTGGGTCGCCTCTCTTATCTCACACCCGGTATTAGAATAGACACTTTGGTCAAACCATAACTATATCCTGTTTGTCTTTAGTGCAAATTTTATCTCGGTAACCTAGTTCAAACCATTTTTACACCTTCCCTTAATGCACCTAAACTATTATCACCGGATTGGGTATCACTGAATCCGAACTCCTCTCATAACTATTCTGGTACAATTTGTATAGAGTATGTTCAATCTTAGTCCCGATCTTTTCTTTTCCTGGTTCACTCTGTTCCACCTATTCCTCCCGTCCTAATATTCGCTTATGGCCTACCCCACTGTACTCTTTTTCCTTCCTTTACTCACTCGTCTACTATTCTCACTTCCTACTATCGGAGGCTTCGCATTTTTCCCTTACTATTCATAAGTCGCAACACTATTAGCGGATAACCTTATTGCTCACATCTCAGCTTTTAGTCCAACACAATTGTATTTTCCCCTCACAACATTACTGTAGGTTACTCATTATCGTTCTTTTGTCGTATTCTTTCTTGTAAACCTCCACTTTCTAATATCATGTCGTTCCAGATCTCCACCATTAATCCTCGACACCATCTCAGTTTCTATCCTAATTCTTACCCTTATTCCTGGCTTTTGGATCTTACTAACTTGTCTCGATAAGGAACCTTACCAGTAGACTGAGCTTCCGTGTCAAATACGTTGTGGTATTAGTTGTCTCTATCTGGCACTTACATTTCTCGTATCCGCTTCCCCCCGCTTGTGGTGTACTTATATTACTAGCTGATCATATTCGCCTTACATCTGCATTTTTCACTCTTGGTCAGGCTGCACTTTTATTTCAAAGATTCCGATTCCCTCGCCAATTATCCACTCACTTTCTTTCTCTCCCCCAACAGCATTATGTCAGTACTTCCCAGACCTACCCTATGGCAAAAACGATATCGAATTGCCTTATGACATTCATGCCACTCACTTTCCTGTTCACTTGAACTTTGTTATCCCGTCCGATTAATGCCTTCCGTATACCGTCACATTGGTTGCCAGGATACGTATACCCGCTAACATAGCCATGCACGAGGCATCACACACTTACCTGTACACATATATAATTGCCAGTATCTCATTCACAAAAGATCCCCCAAACTCTACTCAAACTGACCCTAACCCTAGCGCCGTGATGCACCTTCTTTTCTTTACCCGATCTAGTCCGCTCCGGCCTACGAGACCTCTTAAGTTTTCCACCTGCTCAGTATACTCTAAGTCCCTTTAGACTACTCTAACTTCCCATTTGCTCCTTTTGGCTGAAGTTGTAAGACTTTCAGAAACTTCCCAGGGGGTCACCCATCCTGAAATTTCCCTCACTCTAGCACGCTTAACTTCGGAACTTCGATGAAATACGATGCTCTAACGCTAGTATAATCGCGTCATCCTCACCGCATGACCTTTGTCACGTAATTTAGAGCAAAATAAGGTCTTGACAGGTTTTCGGACGCCCTCGTAACACAATTACCGTTTTTCCCCTCTCTCGATTTTACTTATTCACTGTCACCTATGGGTATTACTACTTTTCATCCGAGACTCCCAGGTCCGTGATAACAATGAACACGCCTTATTTACCGTTATTTATAAATACTTGGTTATCAACCCTCGGATTTCCATCTACCGTTATTAAGCAACAATATTATACAACAGATACGCACAAATAAGAATAGAACTTCTAGTAAGGATTCATATACCTGTAGCCGCATCTGGTAATGCCTCCTGATCCTGTCTACTGGCCAACGCGTATAGGCAGTTCGATGGACCGCTAAGACTGGAGGCTCCGCCGCGACCTCTACCACGGCCCGCTGGTGCCGGTATACCCTGCCCCGTAGGGCGCATAGCCGCCGAGAGGACAAACCAAAGAACCGACCCGAGTCGGACCGCATCACCCGAACCACCCCTATACGGGCACTCCCTCATAACATGGCCCCGACGGCCGCAAGTAATGCAAGCACCGTGCCACGACGACACTCCCCAAAACGAGGTCTACCACAACGGAACACTGGGGCAATGGGGGCCTCGTCTGACCGGAACCTCTGTCCACCTGTGGCCCTGAAACTCTGGAGCTCTGACCGGCTCCCGAATACCCTATGCTATCAAATCTCCTGCCCGGGAACCGTGGGGGTGCACTCCGTGCTGGCTGGGACGAATACCCAGCACGCTGCTGAGGCTGCCCGCCTCGAGACTCCCCAGAATAACCCGCCGATCTGGCCCTCTTGGGGCCGGCCCCCGTCGTAGTCTCTATCGGCCGACGCCCCCTATGTCGCTCCTCCATACCCCGGGCATACGCCCGTACCCGGCAATATCCATCCCCGGGCCGGGAAGCCATCGCCATACAACTATCAATCAAGTACCGTCCGCCCCCATCACATACCGACGTGCCCGGCCGCCCATATCGCCCACAATATGAGGCGCGTATCCGGCCGGGAATCAAACTCGAGGCTATACTCCCCGACACTCCCCGCCGCCCCCGCCTCGACATAAAACCGCGGGACCCCGGCTCGTCTCGTCTCTCGGGGGTAGAAAATGGCCAAGAAAGGCCTCTCGTGAATTCATCCCGCACGGCCGCGGAGCGCCCTCACCTCTCCGGGACGTATCCCATGACTCATACCAATTAGTCGCTATGTCATGTAACCGTATGACACCAACTCTACCGACTCGCCCTCGAGGCCCTAACCAGCCAACACGCCGCATCTGTCCGATAAACTCCCGAGGGTCCTCCTCAAGCTTTGACCCGAAGAACTCTGGCGGATTACAGGTCAAGAAATAACGAGCCCTCTCACTGTCACGCCTGTTAGCACGGTCATCCCCTACTCCGTGCCTCTCGAACCTCCGCCCGCGCCCGTCCGGTAAGCAACGAACGGCGTCCTCGATAGCCCCGTCCTCCGCCCCCGGCCGAGGAGCCGGAGGCTCGGCACCGAACCTCGTGGCGGGGGCGATGGAGCCGCTCCTCGTCCCGCACTCGCCGTCCGCTCTATGCCCCTCTCGATGGTGACGGGGTGGGCGACTGGCCGACCGGCACACTCTCGGCTCGAACCGAGCATAGGCCCTAGTAACTCTCTCGGGCCGACCGGTCTCCCCTACCGCCGTAGACTTGCCCTTCGGGCACTGTCGCCTTTCTCGAGGCATCACCGAAAACATACGCTCATTCAGTGGGGGAGTCATCCCGATAATACCGCTCTATCGCACGATCTAAGATCAGAAGGAAAGGTAGCCTCCTAAATGTCCTGTAGCCTCCTGTCCACATCAACACACCGATAAACAGGATTCTACTAGACACGGCCTGTAGACATTCCGAGGACTAACCGCTCTGATACCACTTTTGTCACGACCCATCCCCGTAGGCTGTGACTAGTGCCCGAGCTGGGCACTCGTACCCACCTATAAGCAATACTCAGATCATAGCCAGCAAATTAGGAACTTATACATACAGAAAGGCACGACACCGCGCACATATATATACATAAGTCATACAAATAACCGGAGGATATACAGAACACAAGTACACCTGAACAGTGCTACCCATAACCCATGTTCATGTCTACAGGTCTCTAACAGTAATACCAGAACCATATGACGGGACAGGGCCCCGCCGTACCCTGAATGAATATATACACATGTAACAAAAGAGTCTGTACCAAAGTCTGGGCTCCGGACAAGGGAAGCTCTCCAAAATAGCCGAGTAGAGATCCTAAGCTGGCGGCTCACCCAGACGAGTATCTGTACCTGCGCGGCATGAAACGCAACCCCCGAAGAAAGGGGGTCAGTACGGAATATGTACTGAGCATGTAAAGCACGGAATACAATAAAGAGAACCATAACCGAACTGGAATATATCGAAGTAAGTATAGTAATCGGAAAATCAAAACTTGCCTGTGAATCATATATCATGCATGTCCATATCATATCCTCAAATCATTATGTACATATAGCGTACCCGGCCCTCCAGTGAGGGACTCGGTAAATAAAATCATATAAACATCACGTATAGTAATCACGTAATCATATGCATATGCCGTACCCGGCCCTCTAGTGAGGGACTCGGTGAATAGGATCATCAAATGCCATCCTGGCCGCCATCCCCATGTCATCACATCATCATATCATCATATATATGTATATATAGCGTACCCGGCCCTCTAGTGAGGGACTCGGTGAATAATGCAATGAGACTGTGCACGAATACGTACCCGGCCCGGGACTCGGTGAATGACATATTGAGCTTGCACGAGCAGAGTAGTGAGAAATCATATGCACATAAATCATTCCAAAGACTCGATGAAGTAAAATAAATTAAGCGAGCAATCATTTGGAAATCGGGACAATAGTTATATCAAATACCTTTCGACGTCACTGAACATGACAAACCGTACTTTAGAAATCATAACCACGTGTCGGAAACATATACATAACAATCCTTATTTTTAAACTTGGCAAATAATAAATAGTCATACTCGGGAGTCGGAATACAAAGCATGTTAGGTTCTTTCCAACAACCTTTAGTACTATACAAAGAAATGTCTCGGGGCCCACGGACAAGTACCAAACCGATCCGGGCCCGCCTATGGAAGCTAGAATCATCATGCGCTACGGAACCTCCTACGAGCATATCGAGGCGATCCGAGCCCTTCTGTGAAAGTTATGGTCGTTCGTAGTTTCGGGATCCTTTTTAAAAACAACTTCTTCAGGTAACACTTGCAATTTAATCATACAAAGGACACAAGGAACATAACATGACTTACATTATGAATGTAATATTAAGAAACGAATAAAAGGTCGTGAACACGCTCGGATCGCAAGAATAGAATTACCCCGAGGCTCGTAGGATATTTCCCTTACATCTAAGACATGCCAAAGAAAGAAAGGGTAAGCTTTATATACCTCGGTCGCTCCCTAGGCTAATCCAACTCAAGTCTCGGCTCTCCAAGGTCTACATAATGTCAATAGATATCGAACATTAGTTGAAGACATTTAGGAATTCAATTCCAACCGAACATCAAATTCTACGGAAATTTCGGCAGCATTTCCCCCAGAATACACCAACCCCGAGATTTCAACTCGCCAAATTCATCAACAACAACACCAACAACCAAACTAGCAACATTAATATTCAATTCCGACGCATTCTAACATTAAATACACTTCTTTACATAATTCAACAACATTCATTATTTTCCATTCAACTACTCACATTCAAACCAATATCCATATTTTCATGATTTTTGTTCATTTCTACATACTAGAACATCCACAAACCATTTATAACATGTAAAAGGAAAGATTGAACCATACCTTCTTCACCCAACTTCTTCCACTCGGCTAGCCTTGTTCTTGCAAGAATAAGAGCTTTGCTTGTCCTAACAACTATCTCACGTTAAAGAGCACCCTTCAATTGGTAGGATAACTAGAAGAAATTATTTTTTTGGAAGGGATTTTTAATCTTCAATTTTCCATAGTCATGGCCGAACAGCCCCTATGTTTCCTCTCCCAATTTTTCTTGAAATTTCTAGAGGTGAAATGATGAAAATGATCCCTTGTCATCCTTTTATTTACCCATATTAGCCAACCATGTGGCCATGGCCCACACTCCATGTGGCCGGCCACATGGCCCTTTATTTCTCCTTTTTTTTTTTTTTTGAATTTTCAACTTTCCAAAAATAGAATACTTTCCAAAAATGGAATTGCCCCCAAATGCTTCTTTAATATTTCCATGCCCATAAAATCATACACAACTTATGCTTTTAAGACAACAAAAATCTCTACCTCGTATCTCGGGATTGTCTTGTCCTTAACCTATCGGGGTTGACTCGGATTATCCCGACGTATAAAATACGGGATATAACAGGGACAATGGAGCACTCCAAGATAGCTGAATAGAAATCCTAAGCTGGCGGATCACCGAAGCGAGTATCTGTACCTGCGGGCTTGAAACGCAGCCCCCCGAAGAAAGGGGGTGTCAGTACGGACTATGTACTGAGCATGTAAAGCATGAAATACAGTAAATAGGATCATACTGAAATAAGGGGTATAGAAAACTAGTACAATAACCGTAAAAACTACAAGGCTTGCCTTTGAAACATAAATCATGCGTGTCAATATCATACCCAACCCGTTATGGGACTGAGTGACATAAGTAGATAGTCATCCTTTACATATGTATATATAACGTGTCCCGGCCCTCTAGTGAGGGACTCGGTGAATAAAATCATCATATGCCATCCTGGACGTCATCCCCGTATCATCATATCATCATGTCATCATATCATCATATACATATACATATAACGTGTCCCGGCCCTCTAGTGAGGGACTCGGTGAACAATGCAAAGGAAACTGTGCATGATAACATACCCGGCCCAAGACTCAGTGAAAGATGTAATAACAAAGATGCACGAGCAGAGTAGTGAGTAACCATATGCATATAAATCATCTTTTGAGACTCAATAAATAAGTAGATTAATCAACGCTCGATTATCAGGATAATAGTCATACTCAGTACTCTTTGAATATCATTATGAACTATATCAACAACCACACGTTAACAACATCATTCACATAGATGCAAGAAACTATATTAACATCATATTAGCTTCTACAACAGCCCACAAACAATTACAACTCCAACTTGAACCATTAAACCCTTCATTCTCATCATAAAATCCATAACAACAACAACCAAAATACTAAGTAAGATTAGTTCATCCTTCCTACACGGCCTCAACACCAACATACATAGTTCCATGAATTTCATTCATTTCTACATACTACAACACGTTCAAAACCACCCTTAATACATGCAAAAGAAAATTAAACCTTACCTTAACACTTAACCCTTCAATCGGCTGGAATTTGCAATTTGAAATAACACTTGTTTTTGTTGCCTTAATGAACACTTTCTCATCACAATTGTCCTTCCAATCCAGCTAGAACACCTTGAAAATCAATTAGGATCAAAGCTTGAAAATTCCCTCAAAGTTTAGCCATGGCCGAGAGCCTTTTTTTTCTATCTCTAAGTTTTCTAAGTTTGTGAAGATGAAGAATGACTTCCTTAGTCATCAATTAGCCTTATATATGGTGCCTATATGTTGGACACATGTCCCACTCATGGCTTGAGCCAATCAAATTTGGCCATGCCATGGGTGGGACCCACACGGCCATTAACACTTAATTAGCATTAGTTTAACATTAAAATAATCCCTAATCCCCACTTAATAATCTAATCATGGTTAATTAACCCCTAATCTCCATTAATATTTTCATGCCAATTAAAATTTATAAGCAACTTGTGCATTAAAATAAAATCGGAGGTTAAAAGTCTCTACCTCGTATCCCAAAATAGTCTTGTCCTTAACTTGTCGCGATTAGCTTAAAATATCCCAATGTACAAAAATACGGGATATAACATCCTTCCCCCTTTTAGAACATTCGTCCTTGAATGTTAAACTAGTCTCACAAGGTCTTATAACGACTTCGAGGGAGTCCCTTTTATTGTCATAACATATAGCTTTATTTATCAATCAACATAACCAAATTTAGGAGTTTAGATTACCTGTAGGCATAGGAAATAAGTGAGGATATTTCTTCTTCATCTCCTCTTCAGCTTCCCAAGTCATCTCCTCCCTGTTGTTGTTTCGCCACAATACTTTAACGGAAGCCACGTCTTTAGTACGCAATCTTCTCACTTGACGATCCAAAGATAGCTGTGGTTCTCCTCGTACGATAACCCCTCTATTACTTGGACATCATCCACGGGGAATATCCCGGAAGGGGTCACCAATGCATTTGCGAAGCATAGACACATGGAACACCGGGTGTACCGCTTCCGCATCAGATGGTAGGTCTAATTCATAGGCAATCTTGCCTACCTTACGGACAATCTGATAAGGACCAATATACCTCGGCTGAGCTTCCCCTTCTTGCCGAATCTCATTACACCCTTCATGGGTGATACCTTCAACAATACCCAATTGCCAATCTGGAACTCTAAGTGTCGACGTCGATTATCTGCATATGACTTCTGTCGACTCTGAGCTGCTAATAACCTTTCCTAAATAAGTTTCACCTTATCAATGTCACACCCTTAATCCGATAGGGTGTGATGGGCACCCGACCCTTACCTAGGGCCGAGCGAACCCGCTGACTCTCGTGATACTCAAATCATATCGTCCCTTAAATCATAACATAAATACAGTCATGAAAGGTTTTCGGAAATCAAATATGCTTTTCATACTTCTTCAAATCAAATGAAGTCCATAATCATATAAAATCTGTAAAATAATGCGTAACAATACATCGGCTTATGGAGCCGCTTACAAACTGACATACTATATACATGACTCTGTCTGCAAAGTCTCTAACATAGAACAGACTGTCGTAACATAATACTCGACTCGGCAAAGACCGAGGAGGAAATGGAGCCCGCTAATCCAAATGGAACATCTTCTACTAATATCTTCACTATCCGGGTATACCGCGCGTACGAAACGCACTCCCGAAGAAAGCGGGTTAGTACGGAATATGTACCGAGTATGTAAAGCATGGAGTACGAAAAACAAAGGTCATAATCGAAGTAGGAATTACGAAACAAGTACAATGACCAGAAAAAATCATAAGACTTGCCTTTTAAAACATTTATCATGCATATACATATATCGGTAAGTAAAATCACATCATAATCATG
>NW_026713559.1:0-27127 GCF_029784015.1 Lycium ferocissimum | reverse complement strand
GGCCCCCGGGGAAAAGATAGGTACCCGCACGACTTGAAGGAAATCGGGTCAGCGACAAGTTGGTATCAGAGCCCTAGGTTACCCAGTCTATAATACAAGAACGTGTCTAGTAAAGTCTCGTGGATCGGTATGATGAGCTCCGTACTTATTTGCTAGAGGCTATAGGACATTTAGGAAACTTCGCTTTCATTCATTCTTTCGTGCTACTTCATTATAATTGGTTTCTGGAACTATCGAATTGGTATCTGATTCTTATCTCTTCTCTCCAGTTGGTGAGGACTCGAGCCTCGATAGCTCGAGATCAGGTGCTGGTGCCCGCAGCTGTGACTGGTACCAGGAGACGACCGACAGTTAGAGGAAGCGGTCAAGCTAGAGGCCGCGAGGCCGCACGCGCGCCAGGGGCAGGGCTCCTACACGTGCGATATCTCCATCTCCAGAGGCTGAGTCTGAGGTTCAGCAAGTTTGAGACCAGGCTGTCGGGGAAGATGTGGGTCCAACACGGGCATACCTGGAGTGTCACGACCCTAATTGAAGGGCCATGATGGGTACCCGGAGCTAACCTACGGAAAGACCACTGAACATGCGTCTCATACTTATTTCTAGGTGGGCCACAAAGCTAGCTCATAGGCGTCATACTCTGTAAGGGCATATATCACAGAATAATGGCACATCGCTATATAATCATCAATAACTATGTCCATAAACATAAGCCAACAAGGCTGCCAAAATATAATGCAAATATGAACTAATAACGATATGGGACTTCTAGCTACACACATCTGTCTACGAGCCTCTATATAGAATACAAAAGAATCCATGAAAATAGGGCACATCAAGTATATATATACACAAGAGTAGTACCAATAAGCCGCAGCTCCGGGCTAACTGAGCTTTTGAAACTTCGCCGACGAAGCTCCTAGGGGTCAATCGTTCAACTTGCCACCGCGGGTATAAACGTTAGCCGTCCATAAGAAAGTGACGCGCACAAACAAAGGTACCGAGAATGTTAGGCATGAATAGCAATATAACAAGAGATAGGGAACATAACATGAATTAAAGAGATAACTCCGTACATCTCGAATGCCTCTCAAAGTGATACCATGCATGCTTAGCCTTTTTCACAAAAACATTTCTCACATATATATAACATAATAATGTTGCGTATAACGTGCCCCGATACATAAATATATTATATCATCGTTATATACCCATATATCCCCGCGTTCGGGCATCTCGTGTCCGGGACGATATCATAGTATCCCAACTGATCAGGTGGTTATGCGTATATAACGCCGTCACAATTTTCCCAAACCCCATATCCATATAATATACGCGTATATAACGTCGTCATCTTTTCTCATATCATATATACATATATATAATATGAATAGCATGCATGAGAGCCCAATTAAAAGTTACTATTTTATCGGAGTGACGTAAGGTCGGTAACCTCCGATGTGTCATTATGGAATCTATTACACTGTCGTAGTTTCTCAGGCTATGCGTGGAAATTCGTAGGTGTTGGCTATTTTAAGTATGGACATTGGAGTTACCTCCAAGGATACATGAGATTAGATGTACTTATCTTATGTTTATGAGGGTTTAAGTTCACATAATAAGCTGTTCATGGAAGGATTGAAGGGCAAGTGAATCAAGGAAATTAAATTTGTTAGAATTTTGAAGAAAATATGCGGGGCAATTTTGGCCCAAATTGGAGGAAGAATATCTTTTAGTATATGATGAGTTTTGAGGTAAAGCAAAATCCTAAAATAAAGTTCGTCGAGTCTAGTTTCTAACGCAACAAACCGCTCACCGATACGACATCACAGTAGAGAATTATGAATGTTACAAGTTAGGCGTAGAGATATGTACCGGCACGTATTGTTATGAACGGTTACGTTGATACTTGAGCCGGGCCAGAAATCTTATGCGTGATGTTCGACGACAGAATTGGAGTTTCAGGATGATCGGGTGTGTCTAAAAATATCACCTATGAAGGGCGTGATGCAATTGAAAGGAAAGGGAAGCTCAGTCCCCGATATATCGAATTTTATAAGATTGTCCGAAATGTAGGCTAGGTGGCTTGGTGAATTGGAGCTACCATCGAACCGCAAGCAATTCATCTAGTTTTCATGTGTGTGCATGCCGAGGAAGTGTATTGAGATCCCTCCTAATCGTACTACGTGACGATATACAAGTTATAGAAAATTTGACATACGAGGAAGAACCAATTGTTATTCTCGACAGACAAGTCCGCCTACTCAAAAACAAAGACGTGACTTCAGTGAAGGTTCTATGGAGGAGTAAGATAGGGAAGATATGACATGGGAAGCCGAAGCAGAAATGAAGTCCAAGTATCCCCATTTATTCCCTGTCACACATGATACTATTCCGGAGGAATCCTTGCAAGGTTCTGCTTTATCCGCAAATCACTTACAAGGTAAAAGTCATATTTAACCCCTTGAGAGTCAATGTGATGGAAAATATTATTCTAATTGCCGCATGATTGTGTATCGTTAATTACAGTATCCTATAGGGCTTGTGGATTGAAATTTGTAATATGCTGGAGATTAGTAGTGCTTCAATTATGAAATATACTTTACTAAAGTTCCATAAATTTGAAATGTATGATTATACCTTAAGTATTCCAACATTCGAGGACGAATGTTTTAAAGCGGGGGAGAATGTTACACCCCGTAGTTTTGTACGTCGAAATTCGTAGGTGTTGGCTGCTTTAAGTATGGACATTGGAGTTACGTCCAAGGATAGATGAGATTAGATGCACTTATCTTATGTTTATGAGGGTTTAAATTCATATAATAAGCTATGGAAGGATTGAAGGGTAAGTGAATCAAGGAAATTAAATTTGTTGGAATTTTGAAGAAAATATGAGAGACAATTTTGGCCCAACTTGGAGGAAGAATATCTTTTACTATATGAGGAGTTTTGAGGTAAAGCAACAGCCTAAAATAAAGTCATCGAGTCTAGCTTAAAAGGCAATAAACCGCGCATTGATACGACGTTTGAGTAGAGAATTATGGACGTTACAAGCTAGGCGGCAGAAAGAGGGCACACCGTACAAAGGCTGCCATGAAGGCCGCCGACTTTAGCACACTATATAAAGGCAAAACCCCATTTTTTTTCTTCACAAAAATTTCCCAAATGCTCTAGAAAGCTCATCAAACATATGAGACTATATATCATATAAAAGTTAGGATTTTAAGTAATTTCCAAGTGGGAGTAGTAATCGAGGTCCCACAACGGTAGTCGCGATTATAGTTTCGTTTTGTGTTGGAGTTGGCTTGGAAGCAAAGTAAATCTTGAAGATCTTCCTATTCTAGCAAGTATAAGGTATGAATTTCTCTTTCTTAATATCGATTTAGGAATATTTACGAGAATAAGGGTTATGGATTGTTGTGTTGGTATTGTTGAGCATGAATTGAGAATTGAAGATAGTTTGGATGTAATTGTACATGTATATCCTATAGAATCTTGATAATATTGTGTTGATGTTGTTGTTATTGTTTGGGAGTTGTTTTGGTATTTGGAGGAAGTAGATAATATAGGGGAGATGCTACCCAAATTTTCATAACCCAAACTAGTATTTGATAACTAGTACGAGGAATTAATGGGAAGCATGATGAAAAGTATGATTAAAAATGTATTTCACCATATAGTGTCTGCGAAGGGCGAGCCTCGGAATAAAGGATCCCTTAAGTGGTGGCTTGGCTAATAAGGTATTTAAGGTGTTCGTTTATCTCTCTTTCCTTGGCACGAATCCAACTAGAGTATGAATATGAGCGTTCCATAATAAAATAACTCCATTTCTATGTCATGTAGCTTAACTCTTAATGTCTTAATTATTTGATTGATTCTTGGTATATTTTTATGTTCATCATCGTTATTATTTCTTTGGATTCGACACGACCTCCATAATATAAATCGGAGGTTACCGACCTTACATCACTCCGATAAAGTTGTAGCTTTCATATGAGCTCTCATGCATGCTATTTACATTATGTATATGTACATATCATATTTATGTGATCGCCGTACGTTCCTTTAAGACTAACGTATTATATTTATGGATCGGGCCGTACGTTCCTCGGCACTAACGTATTATATTTTTAGATCGGTCCGTATGTTCCTCTGCACTAACATATTATATTTATGGATCGGGCCGTACGTTCCTCGGCACTAACACATATGGATCGGGCTGCACGTTCCGCAACACTAACACTAATTTGATGTACATATACACACATGTGCTTACTTATGTATGATTTTTAAGATACATGCATTGCGTATTGTATGTTCTCAGCAGACATATTACCTTTACTCTATTTATATTTCCGTCCCACTTATGTTATTGCTTCCAGCCTTACATACTCAGTACTTTTATCTGTACTGACGTCCCATTGCACGGACGACTCGATTTCGTGTCCGCAGCTCGATGTGGTATATTGAGGAGCAACCGTAGTAGGATTTTCCAGCTCAGCGGTGTTAGAAAGTGCCACTACTCCGGACTTGCTATCTTTTGGTACTCTTCTACTAGTGTAATATATGTTCATATGTACACTCTGAGGCTTACGTACATAGTGGGTATGTAAGTATGGTATATGGTCATGTTGGCATTGTTTTGGTTTGTGATACTTCCGTTAGCCTTGCCAACTTTATGATATACGTTATGTCATGCGACTCTTGTCGGTCAACATATGTACATATGTGTTGAATGATCGATATTTCTATGTTGGGCCTTTTCTCGCGGCGTGTTCTTTGAGGTATGGTATGTGATGTTCGTAGTAATCGTTAAGTCAAGGGATTTTTGGCCTACGGATCGGAGCCCGTCATGCTACTCGTTGGGGGTGTGACAAAATCATTGTCATCGCTATATCTCACCTCGAAGGAACAAGCAACATAAGGTGAGATCAACAACAATGAATAAAATCAAGAAAATTATGAAATAAGCTCAATAATCTCATAATAAAGATCAAATCCATATGCTTTGGAATCGCTATAATGGGATCATCATCATCATCATCATCATCATCATCATCATCAGAGAAAACATCTATTTTAGCATCATAAGAACTTTGAGAATCAGACTTAGCTTTCGGGAATAAGGATATTATGGAAGTCATGTATGGGTTCATAAGAAGAGAATCATGCCTTTAGAAAGAGAGGATTTAGCCTTAACTAACCTTGTCATTTCCTTAACTAATTAATGCTTATCCTTCCAAACTTGCAAATCCGCATTCAAGATAATTCATACCAAGGTCAAGACATTGAAACTCTCATAAAATCAAACTAGACTAATAAATGAGCCAATGAAAATTAGACAACATTTCCCCCATATTATCTACTTCCTTCAAATTAAAAAATAACTCCCAAACATCAATAACAACACTAAAAATAACTTAATCACGATACGACATGACAAACATATAAAAATCCATCCAAAACTTCCTTCGAAAATCAGTCCATAAGCCAATAGCATCAACATATCCATCTACGACCTTTATGCCATGTTTTCCTTTACTTTAAACCATTAAAATCCTCAAAATAAATGACTTAATAACAAACTCATGATGAAAAACATACCTTATAACTTGAAGAACTTCACCTCACACAATTCCCCCTAAAACTTATCCACCACAACTTCAATTAGAAGTACGAACAAGCTCTTTCCATAAACTACTTAAGAATTTTATGGCTTGATCTTCTCTTGATTTGATTTGGAATGTTTGCAATGTTGGAGAGAGCTCATAGGGTCTAGAAGGCTCGGTTTTTGTGAAAATATGAGCCCTAAAGTCATGGCCCTTCTTTGATTTGTCGAGATTGGTTGTTAATCTTACAAACCCGAGCCTAATTTAATGTAGAAACTCCTAAATTTGCTATGCTTTGGTGTAAGGATATTAGATGAATGTTGTGGGACGTTCTAGAGAGGTGTGGAGATGAGAATTGGTGAAAAATTAAGTGATTTAGGTGACTTAAGAGGGTATATATAGTAGTCCAAATTCAGTTGGGCTCGTGGGCAGAAATTGGTGGACTTTTTAAGTAGTTTCTAGAATATTCGCGTAGGTTCGCAGGTGTCACACCCTAATTTTCGATAGGGCATGATGGGCACCCGACCCCTACCTAGGGCTGAGCGAACCCGCTGACTTTCGTAATACTCATAATCATACTGGGCCCGCAAAACATGACATAAGTACATAATGAAAATTTTTCGGAAACAACCATGCTTTTCATCTTTTTCAAATCAAATAAAGTCTGCAATCGTATGAAATCTGTAATATAATGCACAACAATACATCGGCTTATATAGCCGCTTGCAAAACAAATCTGACATATCATACACTCGACACTGTCTGCAAAGTCTCTAACATACCCGTATATCATAACATAAGCACCCCGACTCAAAAAGACTCCCGGAGGAAGGGAGCTCGCTAATCCAAATTTTCGGACATCTTCTACTCATCCGTATATACTTCCGCGCGCATAAAACGCAGCCCCCGGAGAAAGGGGGTCAGTACGGAATATGTACTGAGCATGTAAAGCATGGCATACAGAAAACGAGGTCATAACCGAAGTAGGGAGTACAGAAAGTGAGCATAATAGCCAGAATATCAAAGTGCTTGCTCCTGAAATACAAATCATGCATATCAATGCCATGTATCGTATCCGGCCCATAATAGGACTGAGTGACATAAGTAAATGATCAAAATATACCTACCGTAACACATCATAACATCATAGCTTATCATACGAGCTGACATTAACCGATGTGGGATTCGCCTAAACCAATGTGGGATTGGCCTAAACCAATGTGGGATTGGGCCTAAACCAAAGGATTTGCCTAAACCAATGTGATTGGCCTAAACCAATGTGGAATTTGCCTCACCATTGGGTTTGCCCCACCACCGCCCGATACTCAACCGATCATACCCGTAATCCATACATATAACATATAACGTGTCCTGCCCTCCAAAACAGGACTCGATAAATAAGATCATCATATCATCCTCGTTATCATATATCATATCGTACTTCGTATCACATCATATTTCGAAATACACAAGATACTTCGTATTACAAGATAGTGCGCACGATAACACAACCGTTCTGGACTTGGCGAAAAAATGTAACAACATGTAATGCACGAGTAATCGCGAGTAACCAAATACAAGCTTTAAAACATTTTCAAAGACTCAATAGGTTAATCAAAACGCACCATCATTTAAAAGCCAAAACAATAGTCAAATCAAGTTTCCTCCGAACGTCACTCGGGAACAGATCAAATAGAACTTTTAGAAACCATAGATACGTATCAAAATCGTATGCATAAAATCCTTATTTCAGACTTAACAGATAAGTAAGTAACCATGCTCGGGGGTCAGAATGCTAGCAGCATTAAGTTTTTTCAAAAATAGGTCGTCAGAACTATACAAAGGAAAGTCGCGGGACCCACGGACGAGCGTCAACCCAATCTGGGCCCGCCTATGAAAGTCAAAGATTATCACTCGTTATGAAATCTTCTACAATCGTTTCGAAGCGATCCGAGCCCTTCTGTGAAAGTTACGGGCGTTCGTAGTTACAGATCGCTTTTAAAAACAAAACTTTTTATGCAACATTTGAAAACCAATCATACAAAGACATACGGATCGTAGCCTGACCATACAAAGGATGCCAACATCAAGAAGCAAATAAGGATCGTAAACATGCTCGGACTTTAAGAATAGAGTTACCCCCAAGGCTCATAACATATCATGTCTTACTTGCGTCTAGGACATGCCAAAAGAAAAGAAGGATAAGCTTTACATACCTCGTCCGCTTCCTAGGCTATTCCGAACTTAAGCCTCGGCTTCTCAAAATCTACAATATCGTCATTAGACACCAAACATTAGCCATAGGCACTTAGTAATCCAACTAGCACTTTATCTACAAAATTTGGGCAAAGATTTCCCCATAAATTCAACAACCACGAGAATTCAACTCAAGCTAAATCTTCAACAACAATACCAACAACATCAACAATCAATTCGAAACACATTCGAACATTAATAATTCTCCTCCACATTTTTCGACAACATTCCAATTATGTCCAATACAACTACATACATACAAACCAATATATAATCAAACTAACACTAATGCTCACACGTTCAATTACTAATCCGAAACCATTCAAACAATATTCAAGAACTCTTTAAACAATTCACATTAGCTTTCAAAACAGCCCACACACGATTGTAACCTCAATTTGAACCATTAAACTTTCCTTTGCATCATTGAATCCACAACACAACAATCCAAAACACTAAATAAAATTTGCTCATCATGCCTACACCAAACAACATATACGCGGCTACACTTCAACACACCATGCTTTCATAATTTCTATCCATTTCTACACACTACAACAACACCCAAACATGCTAAATACAATTAATCCATCATTCCTACACAACACACACTACACACGTCAAACCCACACACACACGGTTCCCACTTCAACCCCCCATAATTTCATGAATTTCATTCATTTCCATATACTACGACATACACCAACCATTCATAACATATAAAAGAGAAGATTGAACCTTACCTCCTTCACTTGATTCTTCAACTTGGCTAGAGTTTGTTCTTGCAAGATTGGATGACTTGTTTGTCCCAACGACCACTCCACGTTGTAAAGGACCCTTCAATTGATAGAGAGACTAGAAGAAAATAATTTTCCATGATCAATTTTCCATGGAGCCATTCGGCCAGCCCCCTTGGCCGAACACGCTCTCTCTCTTTTTCTTCAAACTTCTCCAATTTTCTAGAATTATGAGTGATGAATTGTCTTGCTTTTCATGACTTATATATATATATATATATATATGCCCCACAAATATAATATGAAATCGTATGGCCCCCTTGATGGCTTGAATTAATTGGCTAGCCATGTGTGGGTGCCCACATGGCCCCACGGCCACTTGGCCATTTATGGCTATTTCATGAAATATTTCTTCCACTTATAGCCCTTAATTTTCATGAAATGCTCAACTTTTCGTAATTCACTTTTAACCCCAAATTTTCCTTATTCCAAATTTACCCTTAACACTCCATGCCAATGAAAAGATGAATACACAACTTGTGCACTTTTAACAAAATCGGAGAAAATATAACCTTGTCCTTAACTTATCATGATTAGCCTTGATTATCCCAAGGTACAAAATACGGGATATAACATCCTTCCCCTTTAGAACATTCGTCCTCGAATGTTCAACTAATCGCATAAGGTCTTATAAGGGTCTCGAGGGGTTTCCTATTACCATAGCATGCACTCTCACCTACCAATCATATTTATTTTTCATCTCTTCTTCAACTTCTCAAATCATTTCTTCCCCGTTATTACTCCCGCTACGTACCTTAACAAAAGCCATGTCTCAGTACGTAACCTTCTTACTTTACGAACAACATAACAAGGTCCAATACATATCGGGTTAAACCTTTCCTTCTTGTAATTCCCTTTACTCAACTTGTAACATTCTAGGCACATTATCTCGTGTCGTCTCTTAATCTTTAACTCAAACCCTTCCTTATTCGTTCCATAACTTGTTTTTCCGTTTCACACTTGCCTTTATATTCTAACTACATAAATCACATCATAGCTTTGGCCACTTTCTCACTGGGCTTTACTTATTTTCACAACAATCTTCATTATATTCACATTTTCCCGTTCGTATTCGATCTCATAGTGTAACACTTCTTAACCTTTTACCCTTTCTGATCAACTTTATCCTTAATATCTCACAAGCTGTCTTACCACTACATTCATATATATCACGATCCTTTTCCTCTGTACTCTTGTCTTAATCTTCACTATTACTATCGGCACGACCTTTCAAGTCATATTACAAACCCATATCTCATTCTCTTTTTATTTCTGGGAAAATTTCGGCAGAGTTTCCTCTATATTTCTTACTATCTCAAAACCTGTACGCAGGAAATACCAACAATGCCTCACAGGGCCAACATACATATATACATATCATATCATATCACAAATTCACGGGCTCCCAACATCAACAACAAGACGAAAAATAATGAACATACCTTGTATGCCCACTTTTAAAAGCACTCAAGTTACACTTTCTTGTTCCTTTCCTTTTAATCTTCAACTTTACATTTCGATCGACTTCGCATCTACCCAACATATGTCTTTCATACCTTTGCTCACCTACGTGCTTTGTAACTTCCAATATCGCTAGTCACTTCCTTCTGTCAATGCCATTCTTCTGCTGAAACCAAAGGTTAGTGCAAGAAATCTCATTTCCTATGACTTGGCTCTATGGCACGATCTCGCATGCGAAAGAAGAGCAACCACCCTAGATGCCTTTCCGTAGCCTCCTGTTTATAAATGTGGCGTGCTTCACACCATATAACAGACTCTACCGGACACGACTTTGCGTACAACCTAGGACGAACCGTTCGATACCAATTTGCCACACCCTAATTTCCGATAGGGCATGATGGGCACCCGACCCCTACCTAGGGCCGAGCGAACCCGTTGACTTTCGTAATACTCATAATCATACTGGGCCCGCAAAACATGACATAAGTACATAATGAAAATTTTTCGGAAACAACCATGCTTTTCATCTTTTTCAAAATCAAATAAAGTCCGCAATCGTATGAAATCTGTAATATAACGCACAACAATACATCGGCTTATATAGCCGTCAAAACAAATCTCGACATATCATACACTCGACACGTTCCGCAGTCTCTAACATAACCCGTATATCATAACATAAGCACCCCGACTCCTAAGCAAAGACTCCGAGAGGGAAAGTGGAGCTCGCTAATCCAAATGACATCTTCTACTCATCCGTATATACCGCGCGTACGAAACGTTCCCCGGAGAGCGGGTCGCACGGAATACCGAGCATGTAAAGCATGGCATACGTAAAACGAGGTCATAAACCGAAGTGAGGGAGTACAGTGAGCATAATAGCCGTAATATCAAAGTGCTTGCTCGAAATACAAATCATGCATATCAATGCCATGTATCGTATCCGCCCATAATAAAATCGAGTGACATAAGTAAATGATCACCATATACCTACCGTAACACATCATAACATCATAACTTATCATACGAGCTGACATTAACCGATGGGATTCACCTAAACCAATGTGGATTGGCTAAACCAACGTGGGATCGGCGAAACCAAATATGGATTTGCCTAAACCAATGCGGGATCCGCATAAACCAATGTGGAATTTGCCTCACCATTGGGTTTGCCCCACCACCGAGTTTGCCCCACCACCGGGTTTGCCCCACCATTGGTTTGCCCCACCACCTACTTCTCCGATACCAACCGATCATACTCCGTAATCCATACATATAACATAAAACGTGTCCCGCCCTCCAAAGCCGAGGGACTCGGTAAATAAGATCATCATATCATCCTCGTTATCATATATCATATCGTACTTCGTATCACATCATATTTCAAAATACACAAGATACTTCGATTACAAGATAGTGCGCACGATAACATAACCGGCCGTGACTTGGCGAAAAATGTAACAACATGTAACGCACGAGCGTAATCACTGAGTAACCAAATACAAGCTTAAAACATTTTTAAAGACTCAATAGGTTAATCAAAACGAACCATCATTTAAAAGCCAAAACAATAGTCAAATCAAGTTTCCTCCGAACGTCACTTCTAGAACGTATCAAATAGAACTTTTAGAAACCATAGATACGTATCAAAATCGTATGCATAAAATCCTTATTTCGTACTTAACGTATAAGTAAGTAACCATGTTTCTGGGGTCATAATGCTAGCCACATTAAGTTCTTTCAAAAATAGGTCGTCAGAACTATACAAAGGAAAGTCGCGGGACCCACGGACGAGCGTCAACCCAATCCGGGCCCACCTACGAAAGTCAAAGATTATCACTCGTTATGAAATCTTCTACAATCGTTTCGAAGCGATCCGAGCCCTTCGAAAGTTACTACAAGCCATAGTTACAAATCTCTTTTAAAAATAAAACTTTTTATGCAACATTTGAAAACCAATCATACAAAGACATACGGATCGTAGCTTGACCATACCAAGGATGCCAACATCAAGAAGCAACAAGGATCGTAAACATGCTCGGACTCTTTAAGAATAGTTTACCCCCAAGGCTCATAACATATCATGTCTTACTTGCGCTAGGACATGCCAAAAGAAAAGAAGGATAAGTTTACATACCTCGTCCGCTTCCTAGGCTATTCCGAACTTAAGCCTCGGCTTCTCAAAATTTACAATATCGTCATTAGACACCAAACATTAGCCATAGGCACTTAGTAATCCAATTCCAAACTAGCACTTTATCTACGTAAATTTGGGCAAAGATTTCCCCTATAAATTCAACAACCCCTGCAATTCAACTCGCTAAATCTTCAACAACAATACCAACAACCATTCCAACAACATCAACAATCAATTCGAAACGCATTCGAACATTAATAATTCTCCTCCACATTTTTTGACAACATTCCAATTATGTCCATTACAACTACATACATACAAACCAATATATAATCAAACTAACACTAATGCTCACACGTTCAATTACTAATCCGAAACAATTCAAACAATATTCAAGAACTCTTTAAACAATTCACATTAGCTTTCAAAACAGCCCACACACGATTGTAACCTCAATTTGAACCATTAAACTTTCCTTTGCATCATTGAATCCACAACACGACAATCCAAAACACTAAATAAAATTTGCTCATCATGCCTACACCAAACAACATATACACGGCTACACTTCAACACACCATGCTTTCATAATTTCTATCCATTTCTACACACTACAACAACACCCAAACATGCTAAATACAATTAATCCATCATTCCTACACAACACACACTACACACGGCCAAACCCACACACACACGGTTCCACTTCAACCCCCTATAATTTTATGAATTTCGTTCATTTCCACATACTACGACATACACCAACCATTCATAACATATAAAAGAGAAGATTGAACCTTACCTCCTTCACTTGATTCTTCAACTTGGCTAGAGTTTGTTCTTGCAAGATTGGATGACTTGTTTGTCCCAATGACTACTCCACGTTGTAAAGGACCCTTCAATTGATAGAGAGACTAGAAGAAAATAATTTTCCATGATCAATTTTCCTATACATATATATATATATATATATATATATATATATATATATATATGCCCCTTACAAATATAATATGAACACATGGCCCCCTTGATGGCTTGAATTAATTGGCTAGCCATGTGTGGGTGCCCACATGGCCCCACGGCCACTTGGCCATTTATGGCTATTTCATGAAATATTTCTTCCACTTATAGCCCTTAATTTTCATGAAATGCTCAACTTTCCATAATTCACTTTTAACCCCAAATTTTTCTTATTTCAAATTTACCCTCCATGCCAATAAAAAGATGAATACGCAACTTGTGCACTTTTAACAAAATCGGGAGAAAATATAACCTTGTCCTTAACTTATCATGATTAGCTCGGATTATCCCAAGGTACAAAATATGGGATATAACAGCAGGCTTGTAACAGTCCATTTTAAAATGCCCATAACTCCCTACTCCGATATCATATTGATGAACGGTTTGTTGCGTTGGAAACTACACTGGACGATCTTAATTTTAGGCTCTTGAAACACTTCAAAACTCCTGATATCCCAGGAGATATATCTCTCTAAAGTTGACCCAAAATTTCTGTACAAAATTTTACCAAATTTTTCCCCAAATTTTGGCAACTTATTTTCTTCGATTTGCTTTATCCCAGAACCTTTAGACACTTGCTTAACACTTGTTAAGAGTATTTCTTAACCTTATAAGGGTTCTATGACCTCTCCGAGCTTACATTAGTTTACTCACAATGCAAATGACGTGAAAATTTTTGAGGTGCAACATTCTCCCCCTCTTTAAAAACATTCTTCCTCGAATGTTAAACTCTCAGGGATCTTATGAAAGTTTCGGCAGAGCTTCCCCTGTAGCTATAGTATTACTAACCTGAAGGTTATAATGTCTCAATCTAGATCTCCTTTAGTAGTGGAGACAAATGCGGATACTTGGATCTCATATCTTTCTTAACTTCTCAAGTTATCTCTTCTACGTTCACATTCTTCCATAGTACTATTACCAAGGCTACCTCTCTAATTTTTAATCCACAATCCTAGAACTTTGGCGATCTGAGAGGGTAGTAGGGACTTCCTCATACGATAATTGTTCTGTACTCCAAATATTATCAATTGGTATAACTATGGGGGAATTTCTCAATACACTTGGGAAGTATAGACATGTAAAAGACTGGGTGGACTGTCTCCAATTCTGAGACTAGATCTAACCCATAGGCTACTTGGCTCACTTTACGTACAATCTTGTAGAGTCCAATGTATCGAGGGCTAAGCTTACCCTTCTTGCCAAATGTCATAACGCCTTTAATCGGCGACACCTTCAGGAATACCCAGTCATTAACTTGGAACTCCAAGTCTCGTCGGCGATTATCTGCATAAGTCTTCTGTCGGCGTTGGGCTATTAATAATCGATCCTGAATAAACTCAAATTTCCCCATCGCTTGCTGGATCAAGTCTGGGCCTAATACCTTGTCTCCCTTACTTTGAACCATCCAATTGGCGATCTACATTTCCTTCCATATAGAGCTTTATACGGGGCCATCTGAATATTGGAATGGTGACCAGAACACACTAACTGGTTATCCCGACTTCCTCATAGTTATAATATCCATACTGATCATTCCTTCATTTCTCAACGACATATCTATATGTTCCTCGGTCTTTCAGTTTTTCTGTTTATTTATTAGCGGACTATGAACTCTACAATATTTCTTCTTTTGATCCATCAAGGTCATGATGCATCTTTATTGCCTCTGAATAGATTATCTACCTTTGCTACACTTGACGACCTTGATATCTTAGGAATCAATGTTACTGAGATACTCTTTCCTGACTACCCTTTCAAACTTCAGTTTTTTAGAGATATGCCATATCTAGAATACTATATCTTTACTCAATTTTTATGATTTATATCATATTATTTTCCATTCCTATCCTTGACTCGCTACGTTTCACTAGTTGAAGCCCTATAATAATCTTGACAAGCTTCTCATATACTTGTATCATCTTTGGGATACATAATTCTATACGGTTTTGTTACCTCCTAGAATGATCGTATCCATCTTGGTGCTAGATTTATCCTTATTCTTCTTAGTACAACTAATCCATTTTACGCGAAGTTACTCGTTGTTATCCTACTCCATTTCCACTACCATCCTTTAATTCCTCATGTAAGTCTATCTGGTTCCACCTTACTTGCAACATGACTTTAATTTCCTTTACCTCATAGATCTTCTGTACCTAAGATTCTCGTATCATCTATAAACTTTTGCTCCCGTGTTGTCATACCAAATCCTTCTTTGCTTCTTCATTACTGGACCTTTCGTAGCATCTTTGTCTTGGAACTTCGGGTAAGACTCTCCTTGGAATTTTATCTCCCAACCTTATCCCTTTTGTGGTAGTGCCGATCCCTTTTTGTTGCTATCTTTCCAACTTCTAACAAAGCATACTCCTGATCCAATACATGTTTGTCCCATCTCCCCCCCCCCCTCCAGGGTGTTAGCCCATTATTCTATACTTAACATCCCATTAGTTCTCCTTTTCCTTGCAAGTACATGCTATCAGCAAATTCGTAACTAATCTTAGTCATGACTATTCGCCGTCTAAATTTATCTGGTTGGTTGCACATATTTGTAACAAGTCACACATTCTCGTAGACGCACTGGTCCTAGATGGGCCTAATCTTTCCTCAAAAGGATCTTTATAGTTTCTCTATTGTTCTTCCAAAATCACCTTTCTCCTATTACTCACTTTCCCATTTCATCGTCGTGATGGTATCTAGCGTAATTTTTTTTTATTCTTAAAATCTGTCCTGATTGTTAGTATTCCTCCTTTTCTTCGCTACATAAACACTCGGTCTTTAGACAAGCCTTTCTTAAACAACAACTTCATCTCATTAATGAAGGGCACATCTTATATCAACTTACGACTTCATACTCATTCATCTACTATCATACAACTAATTTCTTCAAAGCGTCATTCACATCCTTCATTAGCTATTCAACCTTTTATTACTAATTCAATAATCTTGTGACAAGAGAGCTTTTGAAAGCGAATTTTTTCTTCTGTACCTTAGCCCTACCTTTGTCTTATAGTCACATCTCCTTATACTCGTACCTCCGTACAACATCCTCCAATATTTTATGATAGAAAGGCCCTTTGTTGATATCTGGCTTGTAACGTACATCGTTCTCTTATCTCTTCTACCCTTTTGTACTCTTAAATCATTAGCTTATTTACACACAAGGGTCATATTTAAATATGTACTTATCCCATCCATTTCTTGCTTCGAGAAAATGTTACAACCCCTATCTAATCATTCTGACATCTCATTAATGAAACACTTTGAAAGGTTTAATCGACTCAAGTTTCGCCCCAATCTGACCAACAATATAAGGAGTAACATATAACAATATAGAACCTGGATCAACTAATACATACAAATCATGAGAAAATACGGACAATGTACCTGTAACCATATACGCCAAGTTCTATCGACTAGTCAATGCGTAAATACGGTTCTGGGGACTGCTCAAGCTGGATGCTCTCCCTCTGCCTCTGCCATAGCCTACTGGAGTTTGAAAGGTCTACCTAGGAGGGCGCACAGACAATGAAGAACCAAGTGCATACCTCGTCGGTTGAGCCACACCTCCACCTACTCTCAAAGGACAATCTCTCATAACATGGTCTGGCCACCCACAAGGATAACAAACATCTAAACCCAAGTGACCTTCGTCCCGCATGCAACTTGTTGCACTTAGTACATTGTGGTGAAGATAGTCTGGCCTGGCTGGAATCACTCCTATACTGGGAACCCAAAATCCTGGAGCTCTGGCCGATCCAGAATAAATAAGGCAATCAAATCTCTTGCTCGCAAATCGAGAAGGAGCACTGGCTACTGATTGGCCTGAATACACTGAATACCGCTCGCCTTTGACCCCTCCGAGCTCACTAGCAGCACCAGAAGATTTGGCCCTTTCACTATGCCTTCTATCAGAATCATGCTCACCCCTTTGCAGCTGCTGATGTTCCTTCAAATTCTGAGCATCGCCCTGAACACGAGCGATATCCATTCCTTCCTGGAGTGAGGCCGTCAAGCACTCCTTAATCAAATGTGGCCCCAAACCACTCACGAAACGGTGTATACGATCCCTCATATCGGACACCATGGTTGGGGCATACCTTGCTAAGGAATTAAAGCGAAGACTGTACTCTCGAGCACCCATATTCCCTTGTTTGAGATTCAAGAACTTGTCAGCTCGGGCTCGTCGAACCTCCGGTGGAAAATAATGTCGGAGGAAGGCATCCACGAACTCTTGCCATACCGGGAGAGGTGCATTTACCCCTCTCGAAGTCATCCAAGTGTTGTACCAATGGACAGCCACATCGCGCAATCTATTGGAAGCCAATTCTCCTGACTCAGTATCAGAAGCATGTATTATCCGCAACGTCCTCAGTATCTCATCTGTGAAAATCTGTGAGTCTTCATCTGGTTTTAAACCATAGAATTACGAAGGGTTCAGATTAATAAAGTCACTAGCCCTAGCACTAACTGCTCTGTCACCATGACCCGCACCCCCGCAAACTCGAGCCCGCACGTCTGCAACTAATCGGGTTAGCAACTGAATGGCCTCTCTCATCTCCTGACCTGAGGCATCTGGCGGAGGAACTGGAGCTGGAGCTGAGGCCTCTTCATTTTCCTCTGAAATGGGTGGAGTATGATAGGTCCTAGACGGAACCTCATTATAGGACTCACCCTCCTCTATATCTGCCGGTAGCTCCCGTTCCATCCTCCTTCCTGCTATTGTCTTGCCCTTCTAGGCCGCTGTTACTTTTCTCTTCATAGGCATCACTGAAATCATAACACACAATTAGGGAAAAGGGAATCCTGATAACACAGCTCTATCGCACGATCTAAGCTAAGAAAGTAAGGTCAATCATTCCTAAATGCCCCGCAGCCTCCTTTTTATAAGTTTGACGCGCTTCACACCCATAAATAAGACTCTACTGGACACAGCTCGTAGACATACCCTAGGACGAACTGCTCTGATACCACTTTGGTTGTTATATCCCGTATTTTGTATATTGGAATATTCTGAGCTAGTCGTGATAAGTTAAGGACAAGACTATTTTGGAATACGAGGTAGAGACTCTTAACCTCCAATTTTGTTTTATTGCACGAGTTGCTTATAATTTTATCGGTATGGAATATTGAGGAAGATTGGGGGTTAGAGGTTAATTAAGGGAGTTAAGAATTTCATGAAAAAGGCCACAAGTGGCCGTGTGGAGTGAGTGGGCTCCCACCCATGGCTTGGCCAAATTTGATTGATCCAAGCCATGAGTGGGGCATGTGTCCACTTGTATGAATCATATATGTAGATAATTGATGACTAGCAAGACACTTATTCATCATTTTCAACTTAAGAAACTTGGAGAAGCTTGGAGAGAACCATTCGGCCATGGCTAGCCGAATTTGGTGCCATAAATATTGATCAAAAAAAATAATTTTCTTCTAGTATTCCAACCAATTGGGAGGTCCCTAATAACGTGAAGTAGTTGTTGGAGCAAGCCAAGCATCCATTTGTGCAATTTACAAACCCTAGCCAAGTTGAGAAGTTAAGGGATAAAGGTAAGGTTTAATCTCCTTTTTCATGTGTTATGGATGGTTTGTGCATGTTGTAGTGTGTAGAAATGAATGAAATTCATGGAACCCTATGTGTTGGTATAAAGCCGTGTGGGTGTTGTGTTGTGTAGGAGTGATGAACTAATTTACTTAGTATTTTTGGTTGTTGTTGTTGTGGATTCTATGATGAAAATGAAGATTTAACGGTTCAAGTTAAAGTTGTAATCATTGTGGGCTGTTGTAGAAGCTAATGTGATTTTAATATGGTTTCTTGTATTTATGAGAATGAAGTTGTTAACGTGTGGATTGTTGGTATAGTTCATGAATTTGGAAGAGAGGAATGTATTATTGTTGTTCTTATTGAGTCAGCCGAGGTTTCGGGTTATGTTGTAGGTTGGTTGGGCTGTTTTGAATATTGTGGATTGTTTAAGTGTTCTCGAGTCTTGTTTGAATGGTCTCGGATTAGTACTTGAACGTGTGACCATTGGTGTTGGCTTGATTTTATGTAGTTGATTTCAATGTAAATGAAATGTCGTCGAATTATATAGAAAGGAATTACTAACGTTAGAATACGTTTTGAATTACTTGTTGATATTGTTAGTATGGTTGTTGGTATTGTTGTTGATGATTTGACCGAGTTGAATTCTCGGGGTTTATTGAATTTATAAAGGAAATGCTGCCCAAATTTCTATAAATGAAGTGCTAGCTTAGGATTGGATTCCTAAGTACCTATAGCTAATGTTTGGTGTCTAATGACGTTATTGTAGATCTTGGGAAGCCCGAGACTTAAGTTCGGATTAGCTTAGGAAGCGGACAAGGTATGTAAAGCCTATCCCTTCTTTCTTTTGGCATGTCTTAGATGTAAGTAAGATATGATGTGAGCCTTTGGGTAACTCTATTCATAAGATCCGAGCATGTCTACGATTCTTATTCACTTCTTGATGCCCTAATATAGTCGAGCTACGGCCCTTGTGTCTTTTGTATGATTGGATAGTAAATGTTGCATAAAGAGTTCTTGTTCCTAAAGGATTCTATGTTGAATAATGTCCGTAACTTTCATAGACGGGCTCGGATCGCTTCGATACCTTCGTAGAGGGTCCTAAAGCGAATAATGTCCGTAACTTTCATAGGCGGGCTCGGATTGGTTTGATACATGTCCATGGTCCCCGAGACTTTCCTTTGAATAGTTCTAACGACATTTTGAAAGAACTTATCATGACTATCGTCTCAACCCTCGAGCGTTGATTACTTACTTATCTATTGAGTCTCAAAGGATGATTTATATACATATGACCATTTACCATTCTGTGTGTGCATTACGTGCATCTTTCTCCGAGTCCCTCATTACCATTCCGTGTGTGCATCTTTTTGCATCTTCGAGTCCCTCACTGCTAGGGCACAGTTACGCATGTCTATATATGGCGTATGATGTGTTCTGGAGTATGATGTGTTACGAAGTTATGATGTGTTTTCTGGAGCATGATGTGTTTTCTGGAGTATGATGTGTTTTTTTGGAGTATGATGTGTCTTCTGGAGTATGATGTGCTATGGTGCCAATGACGGGGTGGCGACCATGTTCACCGAGTCCTATAATGGGCCAGATATGTTTTCTACTATTAATATGCATGATTTGCATTTTAAGAGTAAGCATTTTGGCATTCTGGTTATTATACTTGTTTTCTGTACTTCTTGTCACGCCCCAATTTCCGAGGGACGTGATGGGCACCCGACCCCATACCCGGAGCCGAGCGAACCCACAGACTCCTATCGCACAAATAATATTTTTTTTTTCCAAAACTCAATACTGAAAAATTATAAAATACATAACGAGGCTTACAAACTTGACAAAATCTGTAATTACACAAAATTCATTACATAACACACATCGACATGTCGGGCCGATGGAGCCGCCGACGGACGACACATCATACCCACTACACGTACGCAAAGTCTCTCTTGCCATCCGAAAGACACAACGTACATACTCGGACTCGAAGCGGTGCTCCGGAAGGAATCGGAGCTCACCAATCATGCTAGAATATCTTCAACTCATCCGTGGGTACCGCGCGGCATGGAACGCGCCCCCAGAAGAATGGGGTCGATGCGAAAATGTGCAGTATGTAAAGCCGTAAAAACTAAAAACGTAACATAACCAAAATTAGAGTACAGAAATAGGACTGACAGAACCGTAATCAGACTCGGCAATACAGACTGAAGCAGACAAGACCTTAGGCGTATCCGTAAGTACGAAGCGTACGTACACAATCGTAAACGTAATCGGAGGTACGAAGGCATGCGGACGTACTTTTCGTACGAATCCGTCATCGAGCGTACGTACGAGTATATCGGACGGACAGTAAACGAACGTACGTACGAGGAGGTATATGTACGTAACTTCTAAATCGAATCGGGATACAGAGTGAGCGTAATGTCAGACACAGACCATATGTACCGATACAAATTATGCAGAACGTACAGAATGTCCAAGGCAACCCATACGTACTGATACAGATCGTACGGAACATACAGACGCCGGAGACGGATCGTACGTACGATACGGATCATACGGACGTACCGAATATCAGACAAAATCGATTCATATGCGAACGTAACATACGAGTACTGAAGCGCATCATATCCATATGCAGAGCAACGGATCCCGCGCCTCGAGGACGCGGTACAATCAGAATCATATATCGAAATGCACATAATCGGAACGCCGTAGCGTACATATATCGAACCCCGCCCTCCCGGGAGTGGCGCGGTACGAACCCGGGCCCTCTAGTACGGGACGCGGTGAATGTACAAATCGCATGCCATCCTGGCCACCACCCCATACATCAAATCATAATATCATAAATCGTAGCCCGGCCCGCCTATGAGGGACGCGGTGAACAATGCAGAGGCGCACGATAACGAACCCGCCCGGACGCAGTGAGCGGAGACATACCGAGACGGTGCAACGTAACGCGCACGATAACATATCGAACCTGGCCCGGACGCGAGAAAGATACATTGAGCCTTGCACGAGCAGAGTAGTGCAGAAACATATGCATACAAACCAAGACTCGACAAACGAATATTCTTACCGATATCTGAGGTTCAGAAGCAGATTTCAGATCAATCCTTACCGGACGTTGCAACTATCGTGTCAGAACGCCAGGACGTATCAGATCAGGTGGTCAAAGCATATCATGTCAGAACAGACATTCCGACGCAAATCCGAGATCATTCACAGAAGTCAGGAACATTTAACTTACAGAGCTTTCGGAGGACAGATGTGATAAACATACCCAGTTACCATACAGACGTATATAAGGGAGGTATTGGGAGTTGTGGGCCCACTTCGCACAAAGTCGAGATAACATACAGAAGTTAGGAATGTTCATACTTACAGAACTCTTTTAGTTACAGAACCTCCTTGTACTTATTCACTTATCAAACATACGCAACTTAGTGATACTAACAGGCTTACATATGACATAAATCATAATCATAAACAGACTCAGAAATCAAGAGCGGAGTTACCCCGAACGCACATTATGTCACAACTTATTGGCTCTAAGACATGCCATAAAAAGAAAAGGTAAGCCTTACATACCTGCGCCGCCTTGCTAGCTACACTTGTTCATCCCAACTTGCTTATCTACATTCACAAGGATCCATATGATCATTAGATTCATCGACTTGCGTTTGCCTTAATTTTTCATACAAGTTCACTTGTGGGCTACCGAAATTTCGGCAGCATTTCCTCTGTAAATACGACATCCCCGAGATTCTCACTCGGCTAACTTTTAATCAAAAACAATCCGGGAATTCAACCCGGCCAAACCAACATTCATAACAACAATATTGATACTCAACTCACAACATGTTCAAAGCATTCCAACCCAAATCTTCCAAATGCCATAAGAATTCCAACATTACATTTGTTTCTTTCAAACTTATAAACTATATCACAATTCCATACATATACACTATTATTTCCATGAATTCAAGGAAGCATATTCAAATCACATTACATTCCAATTCAGCCCGCACGGATTCAACTTCAACACGGGATCATTAAACTTCGTTTTTACATTATAAATTTCATAACGACAACACCCAAAGCGCTAGGTAATCTTGGCCCAACACCTGCCCCAAAACAGTCCACATACGGTTAGCATCAACATGTAGGATTTCATGATTTTCATTTGTTTTCTACACATTGTAACAACACACAAACATGCCAAACGCAATTCGTTCTTCACTCCTACACAACCACACACTTACACGGCCACCACAACAATATGCACGGCTACAATATAGCATCAATATTTACACGAATTTCCTTCTTTTCTACACATTACACAACAACCAAAACACAACACACACACACATGCACGACACACTACTATTCTCGGCCACAACACTCCTTCACACACAACACCATATTTTCATAGACTTCTTTCATTCCTACATCTCACAACATCTACAAATCATACACAACACAAAAAAAAAATGAGATTAAATCTTACCTTTCCTTCCTCTTATCCCCACGGCTAGCTTGCTCTTTTTGCAAAACGAATAATTTTCTCCTTCCAACAATCACTCCACGTCGAAGAGAACCTTCTAATTAGTATAAAAGCATGAAGAAAATATTTTTTCCTCACCCACAAACCATGGCTGAATTTTCGGCCAGCCATGGCCGTGTTCTCCTTCTTATTTTTTTCTTCTTTCTTTGTTTCTTTCTCTTCCCTTTCTTAATTAAAAAGATGACTAACTCATATATATATATATATATATTAGGCAAGCATGTGAGGGGCACATGCCCCTCTCTAGAATTTTCCTTTCTTTTTCCCTTCTTTTCTTTTTCTAGAATTTTCTTCATTTCTCCTTTCTTGAATTTTTCTAGAGTTTGTAAAATTACCATTTTGTCCCTCGTCTTTCCACAAAATTACCATAATGCCATTTTGCAAATTTTCCCTTTTTGCCCCCAGTCTTTCTCAATATTTCCACACTAATAATATTTTCCAACGACTTACGCATTACAACGGAACCGAAAAATGGCCTTGCCCTAAACGTTCCACCATTGTCTCAGAATATCCAAAGGCTCAAAATGCAAGGTGTAACACTTCTTATGCATAATCGTGTTTCAAAAGCTAGCATTTTGATATTCTGGATATTGTACGCATTTTCTGTACTTCTTACTTTGGTTATACCCCGTCTACTGTATCTCATGCTTTATATACTCAGTACATATTCCGTACTGACCCCCTTTCTTCGGGGGCTGCATTTCATGCCGCTCCGAACCTCGCTCGGTGATCCGCCAGCCTAGGATATCTATTCTGCTACCTTGGAGCGCTCCCTTGTTCCGGAGCCTATATTTTTTGTACAGACATTTTCGTTGTGTATGTATATGTCTATTCAGGGGTACGGCGGGGCCCTGTCCCATCATATGATACGATCGTTACTCTTAGAGGTCCGGTCCTAGACATATGTGTGGGTTATGAATAAATCTTCACGCTCGGTTATGTCCGTGTGATTTATGTTTTGGGCATCTCCGTTAGGACATAAAACCGGCCATCGGTCGCGTGTATATATGTTTTGGGATGTTGTGTGTGACGACCTCTGCGAGGTCATTTGAACTAGTGCGGTATATATGTATATATATGTGCCAGTTTTGAGATGACGTCTGGCCTTTGTATACGTATAAGTTGTTTGTATGCTGATTATGGTTAATAGGTGTGTACGAGTGTCCAGCTCGGGCACTAGTCACGGCCTACGGGGTTGGGTCGTGACATTGGTCATAACGCTAACCGGAGGGCCATGACGGGTACCCGGAGCTAACTTACCGAGCACCACTGAACATATGTCTCATGCTTATTTCTAGGTGGGCCACAAAGCTAGCTCATGGGCATCATACTTTGTAAGGGCATATATCGCAGGATAATGACACATCTCTATATAATCATCATTAACTACGCCCATAAACATAAGCCAACAAGTTTTCCAAAATATAATACAACAATATGAACTGATAACGATATGGGAATTTTAGCTTCACACATCCGTCTACGAGCCTCTATATAGAATACAGGAATCTGTGAAGATGGGGTAGGAATCCGCCATGCCCAAGTATATATATACACAAGAGTAGTACCAATAAGCTGCAGCTCCGAAGCAACTAGAGCGTTTTTGAAACTTCGCTGATGAAGCTCCTAGGGGTCAGATCTGTCTACCTGTCTACCTGCGGGCATGAACGCAACATCCACAAGAAAGGAGGTCAGTACAAACAGTGTACTGAGTATGTAAGGCATGAATAGCAACATAACAAGAGATAGGGAACATAACATGAAATAAAGAGATAACCTGTACATCTGAATGCCTCTCAGGCGGATACCATGCATGCTTAGCCTTTTCACAAAAACATTTCTCATACATATATAACATAATAGTGCTACGAACCATGCAGCCCGATCCATAAAAATATTATATCATTATATACCCATATATCCCGCGTCCGGGCATCCCACGTCAGGGATAATATCATAGTATACCAACTGATCAGGTGGTTATGCGTATATAACACCGTTAGCCTTTTCCCATACCCCATATACATATAATATACGTGTATATAACGTCGTCATCTTTTCTCATATCATGTATACATATATATAATACAAATAGCATGCACAAGAGCCCAATTAAAAGTTGCTATTTTATCAGAGTGATGTGAGGTCGGTAACCTCCGATGTGTCATTATGGAATCATCGTCATCGCTATATCTCACCTCGAAGGAACAAGCAACATAAGGTGAGATCAACAACAATGAATAAAATCAAGAAAATCATGAAATAAGCTCAATAATCTAATAATAGCATCAAATCCATAAGCTTTGGAATCACGAGAATGGGATCATCATCATAGAAAACATCTATTTTAGCATAATAAGAACTTTGATAATCATAGACTTCTAGCTTTTTGGGAATAAGGATATTATGGAAGTCATGTATGGGTTCTTAAGAAGAGAATCATGCCTTTAGAAAGAGAGGGATTTAGCCTTAACATACCTTGTCGTTTCCTTAACTACTTAATGCTTGTCCTTACGAACTTGCAATCTACATTCAAGATAATTCATACTAAGGTCAAGCCATTGAAACTCTCATAAGATCAAACTAGACTAATAAATGAGCCAATGAAAATCGAACAGCATTTCCCCTATATTATCTACTTCCTTCAAATTCCAAAACAACTCCCAAACATCATTAACAACATCAACCATAATGTAATCAAGATATTACATGAAAAACATATACAAATCCATCCGAAACTTCCTTCGAAAATCAGTCCATAAGCCAACAACATCCACATATCTATTTATGACCATTATGCCATGCTTTCCTTTACTTTAAACCATTAAAATCCTCCAAAGAAATGACTTAATATCAGACTCAAGATGAAAAACATACCTTATAACTTGAAGAACTTCACCTGACACAATTCCCCCTAAAACTTATCCACCACAACTTCAATTAGAAGTATGAACAAGCTCCTTCCATAAACTAGTTAAGAATTTTATGGCTTGATCTTCTCTTGATTTGATTTGGAATGGTTTGGAGTGTTGGAGAGAGCTCATAGGGTTTAGAAGGTTCAGGTATTGGTGAAAATATGAGCCCAAAATCATGGCCCTTCTTTGATTCATCCAGATTCGTTGTTAATCTTACAAACCTGAGCCTAACTAAATGTAGAAACTCCTAAATTTGCTATGTTTTGGTGTAAGGATATTGGATGAATGTTGTAGGAGGTTCTAGAGAGGTGTGGAGATGAGAAATGGTGAAAAATTAAGTGATTTAGGTGACTTAAGGGGGTGTATTGTTACACCTCGCATTTTGTACGTCTTCGGAAAAATTGGAAACAGGTCGGAATGGTAGGAATTAAGGTTCTAATTGGATTCTACTTAGTGTGCATGAGATGTTTAAGGAAAATATTGACGTGGAAATATTAAGGAAGGTTAAGGACATTGTAAGGAATTGATCTTGTTTGGCTCATAAGTTGGTTATGGAAAAATTTAGGTGTGGAAATATCGGGAAAGGCTAAGGGCAAAATTGGAATGTCGGAAAATGATTTCATGAATTACCAACCATATGGACCAAGAAAATTGGGCTTGGAAAATTTGAAAAAAATTTAGGCCCAAGCCATGTAGGTGGCCGGCCATAGCAAAGGAAAAATGGACAAAATTTTAATTAAGTCATGTGACATGGTCACATGACAAGCTAAGAATATAAGGGGTCAAAATTCATGAAAATCTCTAGAATTTCAAGACTTGG
>NW_026713558.1:0-27146 GCF_029784015.1 Lycium ferocissimum | reverse complement strand
TCTCTTAATAAAAAACCCAAATAATCCCTTAGGTCTTTTAAAAAAGAAGTCCGGGCAGGGGGCCCCCCTCGGTCAAATCAAGGGGGCTCTAATTTTTACGAATATTGAGCTCAAGGGAAGCTCCGAAAGTTTGAGCGTCGGGTTCATTTGAAAAAGTTATGGAAGTGAAAGCATTTTTCAACAAAGGTAAGGAAAGTACTTCAATTATCTTGAATGAATAGTACCAAAATCAAACTTCGAGTTTCGTGAACGAACGACCCCAGAGGCGCTATCCAAACCTAGTATACCTAAGACATGCCAAAAGAAGGAAAGGGTAAGCTTTACATACCTTACGCGCGTCTTATGTTCGCTTAAACGATTAAAGTTTCCTCCTCATCTGCAATTGGTCACATTTACCAATTGTCATTTATAAACTTTAAGGCTAAATGCGAGAATAGTGCTTGTCTATGGAAATTCCGACACTTTATAAATATACGCCAGAAGTTCAACTCGACGATTTAACAACCTGTTACCAACAACGACAATCCAAAATGCCTTATAACATAAATAGTCTTCTATTCTTCATAATTCAATAACTTCCATTCTACTTCATTATCAAACTAATATCAACATTTCTCATATTCATTATCTAACTCAAGATTATTCAAACATATTTCAATAACATCCCGAGCAATATTCATGAATTCGAGCATTCCCACTAATTCCATATTACATCCAAAACTCTACTTAATGCAACAAAACTACTAAATGCGGCGTGTTTCCTTCCAAATTCAATAACAATAACCATAATCCACCGTGGTAGAATCTCATTCTCATAATTATATAAAAATCATATGAAAATCATACGTTCTCGCGATCCACAACCAATTTCAATGCCATTTTAAATCATTAAACCTTTATTGCATCACCAAGGTTACAACAACATAACTAACTTGACTAAATAAACTTGAATTCATTCTCTTCCATATCAATCATGGCTCACGGCCAACATCTTCTCCACGCGCGCACACACGCCATGCACACACACCTACTTCGTAATTCCATCTAATTCTACTCGTCATAACATATAAATTTATTCCATAACTTCAAACATAAAATTCATACCTTTTTCTCAAATTTCAACTTTCCGCAAAGAAACGCCGCTCTTTTTGCCAAACTAATTGTATCACGTTGGAGAGCGTCTTGAGACGTTACTAATTCAAGAAGAACAAGATTTTTGGGTGAAGATGGAAGGCTACAGGAAATTTTTTTTTCTTTCTTTTCTTTCCTTTCTTGCTCACGGCCGAAGGCCCTTTTTTTCTCTTGGTTTTTCTTTTATTTTCTTGAAAGTTCTATGGATGATGATCCATATATATAATTCTTGGCCATAATTGTCACATGGAAAATTTCCATGGACTTGGGCCTAGGCCACCTGGCCGGCCGCCTTGCTCTTTGGGCCTCAATTTTCTCTTATTTTTTTTTTTGAGCCCAATTAGTTAGAAATCCCGTTTCGCGACTCCAAGAAAATAATTTCCTAGAAATTCAATTTTGCCTGACAAACCTTATTCATATTTCCACCCTGCATGTTCTACATGAGCATCATGGACACAATAACTAGAATCAAGATATTGACTCATAACCCACAATCACAATCATTTCGAATTTTTTTTTTTTCCAATTACGCAAAAACACGGGATATAACATATTCGTTACTTTCAAGGAAAGCCGAAACGTGCAATTGTGATTTGGTATGGTCGGATATGGTATGATGCGGTATGTATTATAAAGACCCGGGTTGGCTAAAAGTATGTCGCGCGTACGTATGATGCATGAGGTATTGCTAGTATTTGTTGTGGGTGGATTCGGCTAGTAAGGATGGAAAAGGGTAGAATGGTCATTTTGCGAGAGAAAGGACGTGTTACGAACGTGTTCGGAGTATGTAAGACTTTCACCTACCCGAATCATGCAATGAAGGTTGTACGAGAAAACTTACGCGATTATATCGGCCTAAGCACGGAATTTACAAAGTTTCAAAGTTAAGCGTGTTCAGGAGAGAGCAATCCCATGATGGGTGACCCCCTGGGAAGTATGAAGAAATTTCATGAATTTGAGTATAAGAGGCAAACGAAAATCCAGGGTGGCCTAAAGAAAATCAAATATGTACGGAATGATTGGAAACCACAACGGGTCATATAGAATGCCACGATGGGTGAAAAAGGGACGAGAAAGTATGTTACGGATTTAAACGGGATAGGTTTGAACGAGTGTTGGGAAGTATTTTGTCGGTTAGGCGATGATAATTATGTGGATGTGTATGAATGCATATGGTACCCTATATGTGCGTATCGGTGAGTGTGTGATTCCCGGCCACGGTGCTACGGTGTGGGAAGCTTGATGATCGAATAAGAACAATGAAGTCCAAGTGACAACAAAAGTAAGGAGAGTAAGATTTTAGGAGGAAAGTAGGTAACAAGAATAAAGTGTGTTAAGGAATAAGAATATGCATGAAATTGGGAAGCTAGGACCTGAGAGAGAATGGAAAATATAAGGGTATGAATGAGTACGAAGGTATAAATACGCCAAAAGGGGAAGCGGGTGAGAAAGTGTAAAGGTAAGTTGGGAGCAAGCGGTATGTTGTAATATGTTTGGTAAGGACGCCTTTTTGCAATAGGGACCCCCTCCCCCAAGGTGATTATGGAAGCCCGTAAGACTAGTTGAACATTCGAGGACGAATGTTCTAAAAGGGAAGGATGTTACACCTTGCATTTGAACTTTGGATATTAGAGGTCAATGGCGGAAAGTTTAGGGCAAGGTCATTTTTCCGTTTCGTTGTAATGCGTAAGTCGTTGAAAAATATTATTAGAGTGGAAATATTGATAAAGACTAAGGACAAAAAAATTTTGCAAAATGGCATTATGGTAATTTTGTGAAAAGGCGAGAGCAAAATGGTCATTTCCGAAAGTTCAAGAAAGTTCAAAGGGGCCATGTTGGCCATGAGAGAAAAAAGGATGACCAAAATAAGTCATCCTTAAAAAGAATAAAAGTTCTAGAGAAAGGAAAAAAGAAGAAAATTCTAGAAAATAAAATAAGATAAAAAAAGGAAAAATCTAGAGAGGGGCATGTGCCCCTCACATACATGCAACATGCTTATATATATATGAGAGATGAATATTCGCTTGATTCCATAAAGCGAGAAAGAAAGAAAGAGAGAGAGGAGTAAGGAAAGGGCCTATTCGGCCATGGCCAAGGAAAAGTGGCCATTGGAAATCTTGCTCAAAAATTTATTTTCACGTATTCCTACCAATTAGAAGGCCCTCTTCGACGTGGAATGATTGTTGGAAGAAGAAACTACTCGTTTTGTCAAAGACCACTATAGCGTGAGATGAAGTGGGAGGAAAAAGGTATGGTTGATGTTATTTTATATGTGTTATGCATGATTTGTGGATGTTGTGGAGTGTGTAAATAAATGAAGTTCAGCAGAGTTATGGTATGGTTGTATGTGGCCGTGCATGTGTGAGTGTTGTGTTGTGTTTTGGTTGTTGTTGAAGTGTGTAGAAACTAATGAAATTCATGGAAATATTGATGTGTTGTTGTAGCCGTGTGGGTGGAGGTTGGCGAATGGTGCATGTGATGTGTGGCCGTGTGTGTGCCTTGTAGTATATAAAAATGAGGAATTAATTTTATGTAACATGTTGGCTAGTGAGTTGTAACGTCAGAAATGGATGAGAATTCATCAAAGTGTATGTGTTATGGTTGTGGCCGAAAATGATCATATTTGGTAAGTTTTGGTAGAATGGTGTAGTTGGACATTTTTGTTGTCGTCATTGTGAATTATGTAATATAAAGTGGCAATTGTTTAGGTTAATGTACATGTATGGCAATAAAATGTATGTTGTGGTTGAAGTTGAAATTTTCGGGTTAAGTAGCATGCCAATCGAGTTGTTGGAATACTATGTAAATGGAATTGAATTGAATTGAATCACATTGAATATATTGAAATGTCATTGAGTTATATGATAGAAATTGTTGGTGGAAGAATGTATCATGGATTGAGTGTTGATCACTTTCTTTGTTGATAGTTTGGCGGGTTGAATTCCGGATTGTTTTGATTAAAGATAAGGAGAGAATCTTGGGGTTATCGTATTTACGAGGAAATCTTGAAATTTCGGTAGCTTACAAGTAAACTTGTATGAAAAATTAAGGCAACCTCAAGTCGATGAATCTAATGATTATATGGGTCCTTTTGAATGTAGATAAGCAAGTTGGGATGAACAAGTATAGCTAGGCGGCGCGAGGGATGTGAGGCTTACTTTCTTTTTATGGCATGTCTAGCGCCAATAGGTTATGATATAATATGCATTTGAGGTAACTACCTTGCTCTTGACTTACGAGTCATTTATGATTCGATTTATGTTATACATAAGCATGTCATATACTTAAGCTTTAGTAGGTTTGATAGATGAGTAAGTATGAAAAGGCCTTGTACCAAAAGAAGAGTTGTAGTACGAACGCTCGTAACTTACGTATGTTATCTCGATTTTGTGCGAAGTGGGCCCACGATTCCGATACCTTCCCCCTTATGTACGTACGTATGGTATTTGGGTATGGTTATCATACACGTCCCCTCAGCTACGTAAGTTAAATGTTTCGACCGGGAATGATCCGGATTTGCGTCGGAATGTCTGTTCTGATATAATATGCTTCGACCATTCGATGTGATACGCCCTGACATTCTGATGTGATAATCCCAACGTTTGGTAGGGATTGATCAGAAACTTGTTTTGAGCCTCAGATATTGGTAAGCGCATGCGTACGCTCGGTGCTTGATTTATATGCATATGTTTACGCACTACTCGCTCGTGCGAGCTCGATGTATCTTTCCTTGCGTCCGGGCCGGTTACGATATATTACGGTGCGCGTTACTGCGCACCGTCTGTTATGTACGCTCCCTGCTTGCGTCCGGCCGGGTTACATTATCGTGCACCTCTACGCATTGTTCACCGCGTCCCTCGCAGGCGGGCGGGCTACGTTTTATGATATTATATTATGATGTGATGTTATGGGGTGGTGGCGGGATGGCATTTGATCTGTCTGTTCATCGCGTCCCGTGCCTAGGGCGGGTTATTCTACGCCCCTCGGCTGGAGGGCGGTTGATATATGTACGGCTCTGGCGTTTGATTATGCACATACGATATATTAAACTGCATTACAGCGTCCCTGAAAAAGGCGGGATGCAGTATCTGCATATGGTATGATCATTTTCGGTGCTACGTATTTACTAATTACTGTAATGTGAACATGATTTGTAACAGGTATTTTTTGTCGTCTGTGTACGTAGCGATGCGTGATACCCGTTTACGGCATTACGTGGATTACGTGCGTCTATATTTAGATGCGTATGATTTTGTCCTGCGGCATTACTGGACGTTACGTACGTCTGCGATCGACATTGCTAAATCTGCACATCACGTTGATTGGTTAAAAGGTACGTATGCCTACTTTATCCGTATACATTCACGCGAATCCGTCACGATATACTACGTATACGCCCGGAGCCTACGGGTTTTATAAACGTCGATCGTTGATGTATTTACATGCGTCGATTTTGATTAACGTCAGAATTATGCCTTACCTCAGGCACTACATCTCGTCTCTGTCCGATATATACACGGTGATGTTTACGACTAAGGTCACATTACGATCTGTATTGCTAATACGATTATGGTTACGTCAGTCCTATTTACGTATTTTAGTTTTGATTATGTTTCGTTTATAGTTTTTACAGCTTTACATATAGGTACATTTTCCGTCTTGACCCCGCATTCTTCGGGGGTTTGCGTTTTCATCGCGCGGTACCCACGGATGAGTTGAAGATGTCCCGGCATGATTGGTGAGCTCCAATTTCTTGAACTGCTTTGATCGGAAGTATGTACGTTATGTTTTACGGATGGTACTAGAGACTTTGCGGACAATGGTGTGGGTATAGAATGTCGGTTGTGTGGGCGGCTTCATCGGCCAACGTCTTGTACGATGTCATGTATAAATTTTTGTGAATTCTGATTTTTAATTGATTTGACATGTATTATATTTTGGTATTATTTTAAAAACAAACAAACAAACAAATTTGTACGTGTGCGATAAAGGTCTACGGGTTCGCTCGGCCTTAAATCGGGGTCGAGTGCCCATCACGTCCCTCGGAAATTGGGGCGTGACAAAAGCCTTCCTGAGAGGGTGACCTAAGAATAGGACAGATGTATGCGTTAAAAGGAATAGTTCATGAACTTTAGAACCTATGCGGCAAATGACAAGAGAAGCAAGTATTCGAGGAGGAAGGAAACCAAGGACGGACAAGGACGAAAGTAGGAGGAATATACTACCGGCTTGGTCAAAGGAAGAGGAGAACATCTTATATTGGACTTAAAGAGGAATCGCAACACAGTCCAAAAAGTAGGAAAAGCATACGAAAGTACGAGGGATACTTCGGTAGATTGGTGGAAGGAAATCCATGACACGGATTAAGAGTTCATGTAAAAACCGAGGAGTTCGATTATAAGGAGAATAAGGTAAAGGATAAGAAACAGGCATAGAGGAAAGAGCAGCCATAAAAGGAACCCTCCCGAAATATTATGACGCCCCATAAGGTCCATTGAACATTCGAGGACGAATGTTCTAAAGGGGGGGGGGGAGGATGTTATAGCCCGTATTTTGTACGTTTGGAAATTTCAAAGTCGACGTGGAAAGTTAAGGGCGAGACCATTCTCCAAATTATTCTAATGTACAAGTTGGTTATGAATAATATTTATGAACATTATTAGTGTGGAAATATTGGGAAAGGTTAAGGGCAAAAAGGAAAATTCGCAAAATGGATCATGGTAATATTATGGAAGCCTAGGGGTAAAATGGTAATTTCGCAAATATTCAAGAAAATTCAAGAAAGGGCCACTATGGCCGTATGGCATATGTGGTGTGTGCTATATTTAAATTAATGGGGATTAAAGTGTACAAAAGAAGACATTTGGTCTTCTTTGACCATGTTAGGAAATTCAAGAAAAGAAAGGAAAAATCTAGAGAAATTGAGAGAGGGCATGTGCCCCTCACATGCTTGAGAAGTTATATATATATATATATATATATATATATATATATATATATATATAAAAGAGCTCATCCTTTAATTGAAGACAAAAAAAAAAAAAAAAAAAAAAAAAAGAGAGAATGGAACAAGGAGAGGTTCGGCCATGGCTCTCAAAATTGAGCCATGGGAAAGTGACTTAGAAAAAATTATTTTCTTCCACTTTTCCTACCTAATGGAAGGCCCTCTACAACATGGAGTAAGTGTTGAGACAAGAAGAAGGCTTTTTGGTGTCATGTACCAATCCTAAACCAAGTGGGAAGTTGAAAGAAAGGTAAGGTTTCATCTCTTTTGTGTGTTGTGGATGGTTAATACATGTGTAGGTTGAAGAAATGAATGAAATAAATGAGAATATGTGTGTTGCATGTTGTTCGAAAATATATATGTAGGGTTGGATCGAAATGATGAATTAATATTATTTAGTAAATTGATTGTTGTGTTGTGGAAGGTAGTTATAGCCGTGTGTTGTGCTACATGAGTTGGCCGTGCATGTGTTGTGTTGCATGGAAAGAAATGGATAAATTTAACTTAGTCTTGTGTTGTTGTTGGAATATATAGAGATGGAGGAAATGCATGAAAACATGTAAAAAGAAGTTGTGATAACCGAGTAGTAGGTGGTTGGTAAGTTATGGTAAATTGACGAAATTGGACATTTTAGTTGTCGTCGTTATGGATCATGCAATGTAGAATGAAGGTCGTCGTTGAAATTAATATAGATAAATGATAATGAAATATATGGTTGTTGTTGAAGTTAAAGGTTCCGGATAAAGTGGCATGTTAATTGAGTGATTGGAATGTTATGTAAATTGAATTGAATTGAATTGAATTGGAGATTGAAGTGTTGCTAGAATACTTGTTGGCATTGTTAATAGTTTGGCCGGGTTGGATTCCCGGATTGTTGTTGATTAAAATTGGCCGAGCTAGACTCTCGGGGACGGTGTATTTATAGGGGAAATGCTGCCGAAATTTTGGTAGACAAGTGTTACTTTGAGAGTTTACTTCTAGATGCTCGAGTTAACATTTGGTGTATACGACCAAATTGCAGATGTTGGCGAAATTGGAACTTGAATTTGGAGGAGCGTAAGGAGCGTAAAAAGGTATGTAAGGTCTCACCTTCCTTCTTTGGCATATCTTAGACATAATAGGCTTGAATACGCGCCTCGGGGATGATTCCATTCCTAGAAATCCGAACTTGAAATTTCCCCTTTTTCATTCAATAGAATTGAATTAAGTTTGGGGTGTTTTGTTGAAATAATTGTTTAAACATCTCTAACTTGCCCAAATGGAACCGAGTGATCCTTAGACCGTCATAAGTGACTCCATGAAGCTTAACGTACGTAAAGCTGTACGCCACCTCCGCTGACTCGAGGTGGGCCCACTATTCCCGGATTCTCTCCTATTGTCCCATTTAGCTTATTTTCATTCTATAGTTAAGGAAAGCTTTTGGGTATTATTACGACTACTAAATAATAGTTGTTTTAACAAATCCATTGATTCCAAAGCATGATTCTTCTCCTCCGATAGCTAGTAAATGTTTTCCAAAGTGCCGTATTTTCCCAGAACAAAGGTTTATGGTAAAGTAAGTTTTACAACAATGACGATGAACATGTTCTACAATGACATGGATGATGTCAAGGAAGAAAATGTTTACATGATGAATATGACCATGATGATTCTATGATTAAAGGTTCCAAGTTCATGACTCCAGTGATGAGATGAGAACGTTAAGCTATTTCTTGAATTCTCAACTCTATTCATGAATAATGACTATTTTTTTTAAAGATTCCAAGTATACGAAACGATGCCTGATGATCCTGATTTATGTTTTCTTGCGATATTACTCTTCATTAATAGTCTCGCCTTATATTAATCGTTCCTTCAAGGTGAGCCAAGCGCCCATAGCTATTCCATATTGTAATCGGAGGTTACCGACCTTACGTCGCTCAGAATGGATACATGATTTTCTTGGGCTCCCCTGCGTACTTATATGATATATATATATGAAATATGTCTATGTACATGGGGTGGGGGAAGGGATACATGGGGGAAATGGGAAGAAACATGTTTCATTGCCACAGTCGGTGGCTTATCATCCGGACGCGGGATTTATGGGCGAGTCGGAGTATTTACGTGTGATGTGGGCGAGTATTTGTTCGGTGCTATGACTCTACATGATACACTATGATATGCTATGATATAAATTCTATTTTCTATGTCTATGAAAAGAAATGCTCTTTTTTTTCTAAAAAGGAAAAACAAGCATGCATGGTATCCAGCCAAAAAGGCATTCACATGTACAGGTTATCCTCTTATCTTATCACATGTTCTGTGATCCCATGGTATTCTTTGTTCACACCTATGTTCATGTTCGTATTATTTTTCATGCCTTACATACTCGGTACATTGCTCGTGCGGCCCCTCTTCTTCGGGGGCTGCGTTTCGTGCCGCGCGGTACACCCCGGATGAGCCGAATCTAGCATAGAGGATGTTCCGGCGAGAGTTGGTAGGCTCCACTTGTCCCGGAGTCTTTGCCGAGTCAGAGTATAGATGCTATGATGCTTTATTCGAAGTTAGAGACTTTGCAGACAGAGTCGTGGGTATTGGGAGTCAGTCTGTCGGTGGCTCCGTCAGTCGATGTGTCCTTATATTTTGTGTTACCGATTTCACATAGCGGATTTTTTTTTTTAAAAAAAAATTTATTATCCTTACTATGTTTTCCACTTCTTATTGATGTAGAAGTTTAAAGAGGTTACGTATGTAATATAAGTCAGCGGGTTCGCTCGGCTCCGTACATGGGGTCGGGTGCCCATCACACCCTAGTAAAGTCGGGGTGTGACAGATAACATTTATATTCAGATGATAAGTATCCAAGGTTCTCTTGTAACATCATCTTTATCCCAACCTATAGCATCTGTTTCCTTTAATAAATTTCCAATATATCATTTTTTTTTCAAGCCTACAGCCCTTGTCCTTTAAGGATTCCACTATTTCCGAGGTGAAATCGTGTACACGCAGTACTCTTTCATGCCTTATGCCCTTTTACCCTTGTTGTGTGCTCAGTACCGACTTCTAACTTACTCAAAATCATATCAAATTCATTTTAATGATAGCCTTATCTTGTCACCATGTCATCGTACGTCACCCTTAAGTTCAAAACTATATATTCCCCATTCGTTCCATACTCGTACTCAATTAATTACGTCTATCTTGGGTGCTTCCATTAGAATTCCCTTATCATTTCTCCTGTCTATGTCTATCTTTTATTCTGCGCACGAGGAATCTTATGCTACCTCTGTATCATTCGGAACACATTACTTCCGCATAATCCTTTTCTCATTTTCAAAACGTATTAATCCATCCATGTTTATTCTTATCATACCAGTCATTTTCTAGCACTCATTTTACCTCGTTTCTCATCCTTTCTATAGTTTGGTCTTTCACCATTCCGCCACTTATAGTACTCGTGTCCTCGGCTACACATGTCATGACCTATTACTACACTGCTATCTCGCTTTCTTCTTATTTCCTTCTTTCAATTAACTCCTTCTTTTATGGTGCTCGCTATCATTTTCGTTATCATATAACCTTCATTCTAAACTTTCCCTCGAACTTGATAAGTCTTTCTTATTCGTTCTATAGCAAGCTTTTCCGTCTCACGCTTGCCCTTATACTCTTGTCACATAGATCACGGCATATCTTTTGGTCACTTCCTCACTAGGCTTTACTTATTTTCATGACAATCCTCCTTATAATCACATTATATCCTTTTTTTCGTGTTCAATCCTATAGTGTAACCTTGTAACCTTATACTTCTGGTCAATCTTATCCTTGATAGCTCGCATTTGTCTTATCCATACATTCATATCAGTCACAATTCTTTTTCCTCTATACTCTTGTCGCAATCATACTATTACTGCTTTTAACTATAACCTCGTCACAATTTATCCCTGCTTATCAATTCAATCGGTACCTTAATATAACATTCTATCAAGATTTACCAGCCTTTTCTAAATCAACTCCTAGTATCACTAGCCCTTTCCAAATTCCTTTTTACCATATCGACATCGACCTCCTAATTACTATCACCATCAATCCAGCAGTTAACTTATCTCTCGAGATCAGCCGTACTCGCAACTTAGTCAAATCCATTCATTACTATTGGTACGACCTTTCAAGACATATTACAAACCTACATCTCATTCTCTCTTATTTCTAGGAAAATTTTGGCAGAGTTTCCTCTGTATTTCTTACTATCTCAAAACCTGCACGCAGGAAATACCAATAATGCCTCACAGGGCCAACATATATATATATATATATATATATATATATATATATCATATCACAGCCACACAGGGCTCCCAATATCAACAACAGTATGTAAATGATAAACTTACCTCATATGTCTAATTCAAACTGCATCTGTTACACTTTCTTGTTTACTTTCCCTTTTAATCTTCAACTTGTATTTCAATCGTACTTCAATATCTTACCCGACATATACCTTTCGTACCTTTGCTTACCTGCGTGATTTATAACTTCCAATATCGCTAATCACTTTCTTCTGTCAATGCCATTCTTCTGCTGAAATCAAAGGTTAGTATAAGGAATCTCATTTCCAATGGCTTGGCTCTATCGCACGATCTTAGATATGAAAGAAAGGTAACATCCTAAATGCCCTGTAGCCTCCTGTTTATAGATGTGGTGCACAACACATCGATAAACAAGACTCCACTAGACATAGTGCGCGGAACACTCAGAGGATGAACACTCGATACCACTTTTGTCACGAACCCGTGAGCCGTGACTAGTGCCGGACTGGACACTCGTATACACACGATAACTATAATCGTCCACAACTAGAATAATAAAGAACTTATATATATAAAGGCATGCGTCGTCTCAAAGCATCGCATATATATACATATCCAACAACTTTGTCTCACGAGGAGTTACAACTTTCAACGAGATAACATTGTATATAAGCCGGCAAGGCTATCATAATATAGGGGAACATCCCAGCCAATCACGAGCCGACAAGGCTATCATAACACACAACTTCCAAAATATGTATATATATATATATCTACGCAAGCCGACAAGGCTTCCACTACACACAACATCCCTAAAACACATATATATATATATATCTACGCAAACCGACAAGGCTGCCACTACACACAACATCCCCAAAACACATATATATACGCTAGCCGACAAGGCTGCCACTACGAATGGGAATGCCCCAAAACGTAAGTCATACAGACAGAACTGAACAGTAACTATATACAACCCACACATATGTCTACAGACCTCTAAGAGTGACAACAGTAACATATGACGGGACAGGGCCCCGCCGTACCCCTGGCTAAGCATATATATACAACAAAAGGATCTGTACCAAAAATATAGGCTCCGGAACAAGGGAGCACTCCAAGATAGCAGAATAGATATCCTAAGCTGGCGGATCACCAAAACGAGCGTCCGGCCACACGGGCATGAAACAACCCCAGAAAGAAAGCGGGTCGGTACAAAAAATATCTTGAGTATATAAAGCATGAAATACGATGCGAGATTATAGCCGAAATAAGAAGTACAAAAAACGAGTACAATAACCAGAATCCCAAAATGCTTGCTTTTGAAACACAAATCATGCATTTCAATATCATATATCATATCCGGCCCATTATAGGACTCGGTGAACATGGTCGCCACCCCGTATTTGGCGCCCATAACACGCATACTCCGAACACGGTATAACGCTGCGTATCACGGCATAACTCCGTATCACGGCATAGCTCCGTATCACGACGCAAGCACCGCTCTGACATAACTCCATAACACAGCATAACACCATAATATATATATACACCGTACTCGGCCTTCTAGTGAGGGACTCGGTGAAAGATGTAATGACCGTATGCCAAAGCGGAGTAGTGAATAACCATATGCATATAAATCATCTTTTGAGACTCAATAGATAAGTAGACTAACCAACGCTCGAGTATCGGGACAATAGTCATACTCGGTACTCTTTGAATATCATTATGAACTGTATCAAAATAAAGCCTCAGGGATCATAGACATGTATCAAATTAATATGAAATAGCTTATGAAAGTTATGGTCATTAGTCATTATGAAGTCTTTCAAGAATAGGAACTTTTACGCATCATTTACTATCAATCATATAGAAACTCGAGGGCGATTGCTCGACTATATTAAGAATTCTAACATCAAAAAGTGAATAAGAATCATAAACATGCTCGGAACTTATGAATAGAGTTACCCAAGCTCATATCGTATCTTACTTACATCTAGGACATGCCAAAAGAAAGAAGGGATAGGCTTTACATACCTCACGTCATTCAAAGAACTCGGCTGACCCACGAACTTCCACAATTAATATGCCAAACCTATAATCGTAAGAATATGCACATGATTTAAAAAGGCTTTCGTGTATCGTATATATCAATTGATAACTTAATTCTAAAACGTAACGGGCAGCATCTCCCCTATATCATTAGTATCGCTCAATTCGGTACATCACCACAACAGACCAACAACAAATAAATCTCAACAACACAACATGCATACCATAACAACTTTATAATACTTTATAACGAGCGACAAGCTCGAATTAGAATCCGCATACGCCATAGCACCTTTTCGTATGTTTCCTTATTAACCTTAAAAATATTCTCAAAATGATAAGGACATCATTTACCACAAATCTCCGCTTTATATCGCATAATTACAACAAGAAAAATAGCCCACAACTCCATCTCTATCACATGGCAATTCTATTCGCAAGTTCGTATTTATTTCATCTAGCGACGTAAATACGACTTGGGTAACTCAAATACATCTAGGAGAGAGAATTTCTTACCTTATGTGCCAAGATTTAATCTTCTTCCACCTTACTTCACTTCGAAGAAAGCCCGGATCCAACAACGCAACCAAATAGAACAATGAGATCGAAGCGGTGCACCCAATGCATTTTCATCGGCGAAAACCCCATCGTATTTGAAAATTCACCTACTATGTATACCAATTTCTTGTTAACATTTTTGTCGCTTGAATTAATTATATGGGTCTTGTACAGTACGTTTTTTTTTTACTACCCCAAATGAAACTTTTGTAGTATAAATGCTAATGTTTCAATAATGATGAATAACATTCTACGTGTCCTTCATTCATCTTATGTACCCTTGAGTCATCAATCTATTCAAGACCACTTAATTCCATTTTGTCATAGTTAATGCCATGTGGCAGCCCACGAAATATTTATCCATTTTATTCCTAATTAATACAATATTTAATTCCTTACTCTCTCACTTTTTTCCAACATTTAACTAATTATCAACATAATTTATTTCTTGATCTCAATTCACTTTAATAACAATTATTTTTAATACACTTCATATACTCATTGCCATGATTATGTGACATAGCACTAGTCCATAGTCCCTTTTGGTACACATAAAATATTATTCTCAATCATCGTGGTCACACTTGTTAAGTCTTAAATTATTTCGGGACCTCAAACTCTTTGTACACCGAGCTCTCGATTTTCATCCTTAAATATGATCGAATTATCCGGGCTCGAGTAAGTTTGCTCATATTGGACGATTAAATTTTCCTAGTCCAAAAATACGGTATATTATGGTATGGACCGTATTTCATCAAATAAATTTCGAACCTCGACAAAACTTATTTTCTTAGATTTGTTTAACTTCAACTCCTTATGGTACATGTGTACTATCACTTTAACCACCTATAAGCTTGGGGGATAACCTCGTGTCCGTTGCTAATATAATTTAACTCGCACGCTTTCTGACGTACGAAAATACGGGATGTAACATAACCATTGGCCTTCGCGAACGCGAGGGACTCTCACGGATGCGATGGTATGGAATTTTCCTTGCCATTGCGACTGCGAGGCTCTGTAGCGTACGGGTAGGGCAATTCTGCCTAGTCCGACCAGATTTTCATTCATCACTCGATCCACCTCTAATCATTTTGATACCACTCATACATGGTCTTAAACCCTTATAACCATAACATACACATATATGCATTCGTATATCCTCAACAATAACCCCATGATCATAGTTGGACGACTAACGCCTAGCGACTTCTTAACGTACCAAGGTGTAACATTCCTCCCCCCTTAGGAACATTCGTCCTCGAATGTTAAGCTCTTAGGGATTGCTAAAACTTTTGTCAGGGTTTCCCCTGTAATTGTACTACCACTATCCTGTCACAACAACCCAAAAAAAAAAAAAAATATATATATATATATATATAAAGCGCCTCACTGGCTTCAACATCTATATTGAACTGGCCACACACAGCCAAGAAATTATTTTAAGGAAATATTACGTACTTGAGAGTATTGATGGCCCTGTTTGCACGTCTCCTGGGGTGGAAATAAATACGGGTATCTAGATTTCATGTCCTTCTCAGCTTCCCAGGTTATCTCTTCCCTATTATTATTCCTCCATAGGACCTTTACTGAAGCTACGTCCTTAGTTCTAAGCCTTCGAACTTGCCTATCCAGAATAGCAACAGGTACTTCCTCATAGGACAGCTTCTCAGTGACTTGTACATTATCTATGGGTACAATCCTGGAGGGAACTTCAACACACTTGCGAAGCATGGATATGTGAAACCTTTGGATGGACTGATTCTAACTCTGAAGGTAAATCTAGTTCGTAAGCTACTTGGCCTACCTTGCGCACAATATTATAAGGTCCAATGTACCAGGGGACTGAGCTTCCCTTTCTTGCCAAATGTCATCATGCCTTTCATCGGTGATACATTTAAGAATACCCAGTCGTTAACTTTGAATTCCAAGTTTCATCGTCAATTGTCCGCATAGGATTTCTTGCGACTTTCGGTACATCAGTAGTCGATCTTAAATAAGCTTGACCTTTTCTATCGCTTCTTCTTGAATCAAATGCAGGCCCTAACTTTGTATCTCCCACCTCGAAGCATCCAATAGGCGATCTACATTTTTTGCCGTATAGAGCTTTACATGGGGCCATTTGAATACTAGAGTGCTAGGTATTGTTATACGCAAATTCAATAAGTTGCAAGTGATCATCCCAATTGCCTCCAAAATCTAGTACACATGCCCTCGGCCTTATCTTCAAGGGTTTGGATAGTGCGCTCTACCTGCCCGTCAATCTATGGATGGAATGTTGTACTAAGTCTCACCTGCATTCCCAAACCTTCTTGGAAAGACGTCCAAATATTAGCCGTAAACTGTGTTCCTCGATCTGTGATAATGGACAACGCGCGCCCATGAAGTCGCACTACCTCTTTGATATATAACTTTGCATAATCCTCTGCGAGTACGGCATTCTAAGCGAGAAAATGGCGACTTCGTGAGTCTATCACTACTACCCGTATAGAATCATACTTACGTCGGGAGCGGCAAGCATTAATGAAGTTCATATTAATAGCCTCCCATTTCCAAGTTGGAATCTCTATAACTTGCAGTAACCCTCCGGGCTTCTGATGCTCTGTCTTGACCTATTGGAAATTAGGGCATTGGGCTACAAACTCTGTTATGTCTTTCTTTATTCCATCCCACCAATACACAGGCTTAAGATCATGGTACATCTTTGTTGCTCCTGGATGAATGGAATAGCGGGAATAATGGGCTTCTTCAAGAATCTGTCGTCGTAGTCCTGCAACATTGGGAACACATAATCTTCATCGATATATGAGGACTCCATCTGTAGGGATGTCAAATTGTGACTTTTCCTTCTGGGAGACCATATCGCTATAATGGACTAGCACAGGGTCTTCATATTGGCGCCTCTTTACCTTCTCTACTAAGGATGAAATAGGATACGATCTGGACGGTGACTCATGTTGCCGAGTCCATCGAGCGAACTCTAGGCTGGCTAAGCGTGAAGTTCCCCGGCTAGATCCTTTTCTCCGGTTCGACATCACATAGACTACCCATGGATTTGCGGCTGGCATCGGCTACTACATTTTCCTTTCCTGGATGGTACAAGATACTCGCGTCATGATCATTTAACGCTCGACCACCGCCTTTCTTTGCAAGTTCAATTCCTTGTTTGAAAAGGTATTGAAGGCTACATAAATGTCTACATGAACACCATATAAATAGTGTCTTCACATATTTAGTGCATGATTAACCGCATCCAGCTCTAAATCATGAGTCGGGTAGGTCTTCTCGTGTTTCCTCAACTGCCTCGAAGCACAAGCTATTACTTTGCCATGTTGCGTCAATACCTGGCAATCGACACTTGAAGCATCACAGTAAATAACATAGCCCTCCGATCCTTCGGGGAGTGTTAGGACGGGGGCCGAAGTCAACCTATCCTTTAACTAATGAAAGTTATGCTCACACGCATCTGTCCTGTTATATCCGCATTTCGTACGTCGGGACATTCCGAGCTAGTCGTGAAAAGTTGAGGACAAGACAATTATGGGAGAAGAGGTGAGGGCTTGTGACCTCGAGTCGGTTTTAACGTACAAATCGCATATAAGTATTATTGGCATGGGATATTAAGGGCAAATTTGGAAATTGGAAACTATTAATATTCATGACTTTTTGGAGAAGCCACAAGTGGCCGTGGGCCCCACTCTAGCTTGGCCAATTGTTTTAGCCAAAAGGGGTCATGTGCTAATTCCATATTTGTAGAGGGAATGTATATATATATGTGTATAATTCATGACCGTACAGACTTTCATCCTCTAGAAAATTCTAGAAAAATTGAAAGAAAATTGGTGGGAAAATGAAGGCATGTGACCGGCCATGTGCCATACTTATATATATATATATATATATATAGACATGTAATGACCAAGGAAGACCACACTTCATCATTTGGACAACTCTAGAATTTTGGAGAGAGAGCAAGAGAGTATTCGGCCATGGTCATGGCCGAATATGGTGTCATGGAAATTGAAGGGAAAATAATAATAATAATAATAATTCTCTCCTAGCTTTTCTACTAATTGAAGGGTCCTTATTAACCTGAGCTAGTTGTTGGAGCAAGCAAGGCGTTTGTTTGCATGATTCACAATTCTAGCCGAGAGTTGAAGAGCAAGTGGAAGAAGGTAAGGTTCCATCTTTTCTTTTTGCATGTGTTATGGACGTTGGAGTGTGTTGTAGTGTGTTGAAATGGATAAAATTCATGAAGTTGTGTGTGATTGGTGTGGTGGCCGAATGGTGGTTGTTTGGTGTGGAAGAGATGAACAAATTTTATTTAGTAGCATGCTTGTTGTTGTTGTGAATTTCATGATGAAAAATGAAGGTTTGATAGCTCAAATGGAAGTTGTAATCGTTGGGACTGTTTTGGAAATTAATGTGATCTTGATATGGTTTCTTGAATTTATGGAAATAATGTTGAAGACGTATGGAATTGTTGATATAGTTTATGAATTTGGAAGAAGAAAATGTGTTATCAATGTTCCTAATTGGGTTGGAAGATTTCGGGTGCATTGTGTATTGGACGGGCTGTTTTGGAATATTGCGCGAATTGCTTGAAATGTTCTTAAATCGTGTTTGAATGGCCTTGGAATAATACGTGAACGTATGATCAATGAAGTTGGCTTGGTTGTATGCGGTTTATTTAAATGTAAATGGAATGTCGTCGAACTATGTGGAAGAAGGTTGTTGATATTAGAATGTGTTTTGAATTAATTGTGGATTTTGTTTATATGGTTATTGGTATTGTTGTTGAAGATTTGGCGAGTGGAAATCTCGCGGTTGATGAATTTATAGGGGAAATGCTGCCAAATTTCGTAGATAAAGTGACGGCTTGGAATTGGGTTCTTTAATGCTTATGGCTAATGTTGGGTGTCCAATGACATTATTGTAGATCGTGAGAAGCCGAGACGTAAGTTTGGATTAGTTTAGAGGGCGGCCAAGGTATGTAAAGCTTAACCCTTCTTTCTTTGGCATGTCTTAGTTAAAGTAGGCTATGATATGCGCTTCGGAGTAATTCTACTCTTGCGATCCGGGTGTGTACGATTTTTATTCACTTCTTGACTTTCGTATTCCTAATGTAGTCGAGTTATGGTCTTTATGTCTTTTGTATGACCGGATTCAATGTTATATGAAGAGTTTTGTTCTTAAAAGGTTCTATGTCTAGAAATGGTCGTAACTTTCGTAGACAAAACCGGATCGCCTCGAAATGCTCGTAGGAGGTTCTATAGTGTATTATGACTATAATGCTCATAGGCGGGCTCAGGTTGGTCGGATACTTGTCCGTGGGCCCGCGAGACTTTCTGTTGTGTATTTCTGACGATCTTCTGGAAAGAACTTAAATGACTATCACCCCGACACCCGAGTATGATTACTTGCCTAGCTGTTAAATCTGTAATGAGGATTTGTATGTATATGATGTTGATCCGTAACTATGATGACTAAAGTTCTATTTGACAAGTTCCGAGTAGCATTCGGAAGAAACTGGATTTGACTATGACTATTGGCGTGGTTTTTTTTAAATGATAGTCTGTTTTGATTGTTCTATGGGATCTGTGTAAATATATGAAATGAGAATTCGTTTGCATATGATGTTTATACGTAACTATGACTGATAAAGTTTTGTGTGATATGTTTCCGAGTAATATCCAGAAGAGATTTGATTTGGTTAATGCCATCGGCTTGTAAATGACAATTTGTCTGATTATTTTGTTAAGTCAGTGTAAATGTTTTGAGTTGCATATAGATCTTACGATTACGCTCGTGCACATTATAGTTACTTCCTTCGCCGAGTCCGGGCCGGTTACTATCGTGCGCGCAATCGAAGTATGATGAGCTTAGAAGTATGATGAGCATACGATATTATAGTGTTATGATGTGTCCGGTACGCCGAGTCCCTCTTGGCCGGGTACCGTGGTTATATGATATGATGTGTGACGGAGAAACGGAGATATGAAAACTTTCGAAGTATGATGAGTTGTGGCGCCCAAGGCAGGAGGGACGACCACGTTCCGTCCGCGGGTCTATTACGGACCGCATAGGGTATATGATATGATAATCGATGATCGATGACATGATGATTTGATAATGTGATGATCGATAATATAATGAATTTGTTCGATGATACGGTAATATGATGATTGTTTAATCGATGATATGATAATATGATGATTCGTTTAATGTGATGATATGATAATATGATGATTACGTACGATGTGATGATATGATAATCGATGATTACGTTTACCGAGTCCCTCCTTTGGAGGGCGGGACACGTTATATGTTATATATACGTATTCGAAATATGATCTTGTTGGTTTCGAGGCGGTGGTGGGGCAAACCTCGGCGGGTACGGCGAGTCCCAAAGTGAGGGGGTGAGCGTAAGGCCGCCTTGGCGAATCCCACATTGGTTTTGGCGAATCCCACATTGGTTTAGGCGAATCCCACATCGGTTAATGTCAGCTACTATGATATGATCTATTCTCCATACATATGAGGAAATGCTTTTAAAGAAAGCTAAGCATTTCGGCATTCCGATCATTATATTGGTCTTCAACGCCTCGTATGTATGATTTGTCTTTCGGATACAAACACCTTGACATTAAGATTTATTATGTTCCTTTGTACGTACTCCTTATTTCGGTTATGATCTCGTTTTTGTATTCCATGCTTTACATACTCGGTACATATTCCGTGCGGCCCCCTTTCTTCGGGGGGCTGCGTTTCATCTTGCGCGGTACTCCCCGGACAGTGAAGATGTTCCGGCGGGATTGGCGAAACTCCATTTCCTCCGGAGTACTTGCCGAGTCGGAATGTTTATGTTATGAAAGTTTGTTCTATGTTAGAGACTTTGCGAATGGGGTCATGTGTATAGTGTGTGTCGATTATGTAAGCGGCTCATAAAAGTAGATGTACGTTATGTATTATATCATAGGTATTATATGATTCTGATTTTTATTTGGTTTTGAGAAAGACGGAAAGGCATGTTTGTTTTCAAAAAAAAAAAAAAAAAATTCATAACATATTTGTGTTATGGCTAAGGGCCAGTACGATTACGAGAATTACGAGAGTCAGCGGGTTCGCTCGGCCTTAGGTAAGGGTCGGGTGCCCATCACACCCTATCGGATTAAGGGTGTGACAAATTGGTATCAGAGCGGTTCGTCCTAGGGGTTGTCTGCAAAGTCGTGTCCGGTAGAGTCACATTTATGGTGTGAAGCCGGCCACATTTATAAACGAGGAGGCTACGGGGCATCTAGGGTGGTTACTCTTCTTTCACTTCTTAGATCGTGCCATAGAGCCAAGTCATAGGGAATGAGATTTCCGATACTAACCTTTGATTTTGGCGGAAAACGACACCGATCGAAGAAGGCGATTGATGATGGAAGTTACAAAGCACGCAGGTAAGTAAAGGTACGAAAGATATATGTTGGGTAAGGTATTGGCGCATGATTGAAATGTTAAGTTGAAAAAAAAAAAGGAAAAGGAAAGTAAGCAAGAAAGGGTAACACGTGCGGTCGTGTTGAGCATATGAGGTAAGTCCACTATTTTTCGGACCTTTATGAATATTGAGAGCCCTGTGCGGGTTGTGATACGATACGATATGATGTGATGTATGTATATGATAATGGTGGAGAGCCTTTGTTCGTATTTCTGCGTGCGGAGTTTTGGGATAATAAGGAATACGGAGGAAACTGCTTTGAATTTTTTTCTAGAAATGGTACGGAAATGAGATGTAAGTACGGAATATGTTTTGAAAGAGTCGTGTTAATAGTAACAATGGGAGTCGACTGAGCTACGAGTATGGCTGCCCTCTAGGAATAAGTTAACCAAGGAGTGGGTGATAATAGTAAATATGAGGCCGACGAGGATATGGTAATAAGGAATTTGGAACGGATTGGTGATGTTAAGAGATGACTTGTGACATTAAGAGATGACTTTGAAAATTTGGTAGGTTTGGATAAAGTTATATGATTAAGACAAGGGTACGGAGGAAAAAGAATTATGACGAATAGGAACGTGCGATAAGACGACCGATGAGATGTGTCGTGAGGACGTTTTGGGATATGTTAAGATTCGGACCTACTCCAGATTATGTGATGAAGGTTATGTGGTGAGGTGGACGCGATCATACCAACATTAACGCATCGGATTTCTTTAGAGTTTCAAGGTTAAGCGTCACGGAGTGGAGAGAAATTTTGGGATGGGTGACCCCCCTGGGAAGTTTTCTGAAAATTTTACAAATTCAGACGTAAGAAGCAAATGAGAAACTGGAGTAGTCTAAGAAAAATTAGAGTATGTGGAGTGGCCAGGAATCTTAAGAGGACGCGTAGAACAGGGCGGATCAGGTCGGTAAGGAGAAGGAGTTAACGGAAAGGGGAAATAAGAAGGAAGTGGAACAACAGTGTAGTAATAGGATATGACGTGTGCAGCTAAGGACACGACTACCATAAATGACGGGATGTGAGAGCTCAAGTTATAGAAAGATGGGAAACGAAGTAGAACGAATGTTAGAAAATGAGCGGGATGACACGGATGAATGTGAGTGAATAGAGTACGTTTTGAAAACGAGAGAAGGACTATGTAGAAGAAGTGTGTTCTGAGTGACACAAAGGTAGCATAAGATCCCTCGTGTGCAGAATAAGGGATAGGCATAAGCGGGAGAAATGATAAGGGGATACCAAGGGAAATACCGAGATAAGTTGAGATAAAGATAACATTTCAAGAGGACTTTGGACGCTTACCGTCGGAATAAAAGTGCTGTCTAATTGAGATTGGAAATAAGGACATGAGGCGAAGTATAAACAGATAATGGTATAAGTACACCCCTAAAGGGGGGAAGCAGGTGAGAGAAATGTAAGGATGAGATAGAAACAGTTGATACGGTAGTGTGTTTGATATGGACGCACAGGCTACAAATGAGACCCTTTCTTGAAGTGAGTTAGTAGGATCGGGAAAACCGACAATAAGTGGATAAAAGTCAGGATAATGTTTAAGGTAGTGTGAGAAGTTTTGCACAGACTTTGAATGACACGATGCCAAAAAGTGGACGTGTATGAAGGAAAAGAGTATGACAAGAGAATGGTATTGGATAGCTTAAGAGATAGTATGAAGGATGGCAATAGCTATGAAAAGGAGCTCCCAAGGTGCTTATGAGACCCCGTAAGACTAGTTGAACATTCGAGGACGAACGTTCTAAAGGGGGGAAGGATGTTATATCCCGCATTTCGTACGTCGGGACATTCAGAGCTAGTCGTGAAAAGTTGAGGACAAGACAATTATAGGAGAAGAGGTAGAGGCTTGTGACCTCTAATTCGGTTTTAATGTACAAATCGCATATAAGTATTATTGGCATGGGATATTAAGGGCAAATTTGGAAATTGGAAACTATTAATATTCATGACTTTTTGGAGAAGCCACAAGTGGCCGTGGGCCCCACTCTAGCTTGGCCAATTGTTTTAAGCCAAAAAGGGGGCCATGTGCTCATTCCATATTTGTAGAGGGCATGTATATATATATGTGTATAATTCATGACCATGCAAGACTTATTCATCCTCCTAGAAAATTCTAGAAAAATTGAAAGAAAATTGGAGGGAAAATGAAGGCATGTGACCGGCCATGTGCCATACTTATATATATATATATATATATAGACATGTAATGACCAAGGAAGACCACACTTCATCATTTGGACAACTCTAGAATTTTGGAGAGAGAGCAAGAGAGTATTCGGCCATGGTCATGGCCGAATATGGTGTCATGGAAATTGAAGGAAAAAAAATAATAATAATAATTCTCTCCTAGCTTTTCTACTAATTGAAGGGTCCTTATTAACCTGATCTAGTTGTTGGAGCAAGCAAGGCGTTTGTTTGCATGATTCACAATTCTAGCCGAGAGTTGAAGAGCAAGTGGAAGAAGGTAAGGTTCTATCTTTTCTTTTTGCATGTGTTATGGACATTGGAGTGTGTTGTAGTGTGTTGAAATGGATAAAATTCATGAAGTTGTGTGTGATTGGTGTGGTGGCCGAATGGTGGTTGTTTGGTGTGGAAGAGATGAACAAATTTTATTTAGTAGCATGCTTGTTGTTGTTGTGAATTTCATGATGAAAAATGAAGGTTTGATGGCTCAAATGGAAGTTGTAATCGTTGGGGACTGTTTTGGAAATTAATGTGATCTTGATATGGTTTCTTGAATTTATGGAAATAATGTTGAAGACGTATGGAATTGTTGATATAGTTTATGAATTTGGAAGAAGAAAATATGTTCTGAATGTTCCTAATTGGGTTGGAAGATTTCGGGTGCATTGTGTATTGGACGTGTTTGTTTTGGAATATTGCGCGAATTGCTTGAAATGTTCTTAAATCGTGTTTGAATGGCCTTGGAATAATACGTGAATGTATGATCAATGAAGTTGGCTTGGTTGTATGCGGTTTATTTAAATGTAAATGGAATGTCGTCGAACTATGTGGAAGAAGGTTGTTGATATTAGAATGTGTTTTGAATTAATTGTGGATTTTGTTTATATGGTTATTGGTATTGTTGTTGAAGATTTGGCCGAGTGGAAATCTCGGGGTTGATGAATTTATAGGGGAAATGCTGCCCAAATTTCTGTAGATAAAGTGACGGCTTGGAATTGGGTTCTTTAATGCTTATGGCTAATGTTGGGTGTCCAATGACATTATTGTAGATCGTGAGAAGCCGAGACGTAAGTTTGGATTAGTTTAGAGGGCGGCCAAGGTATGTAAAGCTTAACCCTTCTTTCTTTGGCATGTCTTAGTTAAAGTAGGCTATGATGTGAGCTTCGGAGTAATTCTACTTTTGCGATCCGGGTGTGTCTACGATTTTTATTCACTTCTTGACTTTCGTATTCCTAATGTAGTCGAGTTATGGTCTTTATGTCTTTTGTATGACCGGATTCAATGTTATATGAAGAGTTTTGTTCTTAAAAGGTTCTATGTCTAGAAATGGTCGTAACTTTCGTAGACAAAACCGGATCGCCTCGAAATGCTCGTAGGAGGTTCCGTAGTGTATTATGACTATAATGCTCGTAGGCGGGCTCAGGTTGGTCGGATACTGTTATGTATTATATCACAGGAATTATATGATTACAGATTTTTATTTGGTTTTAAGAAAGACGGAAAGGCATGTTTGTTTTCAAAAAAAAAAAATTCATTACATATTTGTGTTATGGCTAAGGGCCAGTACGATTACGAGAATTACGAGAGTCAGCGGGTTCGCTCAGCCCTAGGTAAGGGTCGGGTGCCCATCACACCCTATCGGATTAAGGGTGTGACATGTCCACTGAAACTTAGCAAATTTCTGAGTCAGCTTCGTCAGTCGTGCAGCGATGGAAGAAAATCCTTCTATAAACCTCCTATAGTAACTGGCCAACCCCAGGAAACTACGGACCTCTATAGGCATTGTAGGCCTCGACCAATCCTTTGACTTCGATCTTCTGAGTATCTACCAGAATATCATCAGCTGAAATAATATGACCCAAAAAAGTCATAGAATTCAGCCAAAATTCACATTTGGAGAATTTGGCATATAACTCCGAGCTCGAAGGATTCCAAGAACAGTAGCAAATGGTTTGCATGCTCCGTCTCTGATCGGGAATATACCAAAAAGTTCATGAATACTGCCGGAGCGTTAGTCAGTCCAAATGATATTACCCAGAACGCATAATTGTCGTATCTCATTCTGAAAGTTGTCTTTGGAATGTCCTCTTCCTTTACCCTTACTTGATGATAGCTAGATCTTAGATATATCTTTGAGAACCATTTGGCACCTTGCAGTTGGTTGAATAGATGATCGATCCGTGGAAGGGGGTACTTATTCTGTATGGTCACCTTGTTTAATTGCCTATAATCGATACACATCCTTAAGGAACCATCTTTCTTCCTCACGAACAACACCGGCGCTCCCCACGACGATGAACTAGGTTTAATAAAGCCTTTTTCAAGCAAATCTTTCAGTTGCACCTTTAACTCTTTTAATTCCGCAGGGGCCATTCGATAAGGGGGAATAGATATGGGCTTAGTATCCGACAACACATCAATGGTAAACTCGATCTCCCGCTGCGGTGAAAGACACAGGAGCTCGTGGAAACACGTCCGAAAACTCATTCACCACTGGAATAGATTGAAGAGTCGGCAGTTTCGCTTCTGTGTCTTGAACCTGGACTAGCCTTTAGCAATCATCTTTCTTGCTTTGAGGTAGGAAATAAACCTACCTCTCAGGGACACTATATTACCTCTCCATTCCAGCACTGGTTCTCTCGGGAACTGAAATCAAACCACCTTTGTTCTACCATCAATGTTAGCATAGCAGTAGGCTAACCAATCCATGCCCATAATAACGTCAAAGTCTACCATTTTTAGCTCATGTAAATGAACCATAGTATGGCGGTTGCAAACTACAACCACACAACCCTGATATACTTGCTTAGCTACTACTGGTTCCCCTACCGGTGTAGATATTTCACAGGGTTTGATTGGATCCGATTTTATCCCAATACGATTAGCAGCATAAGGAATGATATATGATAAAGTAGACCCCGAATCAATTAATGCATACATATTATGAGAAGATACTAACAAAATACACGTAACCATATGCGGGAAAATTCAAGATCCTGCCCTATCCCGTGATTGCATATAGACGGTTCTTGAAGCGGATGCTCTCCCCTGTGCCACGGCTGCCGTGAGGTACGGAAAGTTTTCCAGGATGGCGTACGGATGATGAAGAACTAGCTACTGATCCTATGGGTTGAACCTCACCTGTACCATGCATCGAGGGGAAATTACGAATCATATGCCTAATCTGCCCGCAAGCATAACAAGCATTTGAGCCTTGGTAACACGGACCCGAATGTAATCTTTCGCACTGGCTGCATCGCTGAATCTGTGGTCTCCTCTGACTAGGAGGTCCTCTAAACTAAGAACTTGAAACTCTCAAGCTCTGGCCCTGTCCTGAATATATGGGGCGGTCAAATATTTTCCAGCAAAACGAGGGGGTGCGCTGGCCATTGATTGGCCTGAATACCTGGAATATTGCTATTTATGCCA